>NC_084747.1:31530715-31593215 GCF_033978785.1 Entelurus aequoreus | reverse complement strand
TGCATGGCAGCTTTGTGTGATTAGAGTAAACATTGCTACATTTTCTTGTTACATTTCACCCGTTTGCTCTTTAAATACCACTTTTAATGTTTTTTATTTTTTTCAATCGTATTTTTAAAATGTGCCGTGGGGCCGTTAAAAAATGACCTGCGGGCCGCAAATGGCCCCCGGGCCGCACTTTGGACACCCCTGCTTAAAGGACATAATTCAGCACACCTATTTACTTGACTTTGTCGTCATTATTCGCTGTCATTGTTCTATTGTGCACATAATGTTGTTCTTGTTTAGCATTCATACACAATATGCAGTTAAGAGTGAGTCATTCGGTGCGGCCCCTTTAAGGGACCGTCTGGAGATATACCCAAAGGTGGGGGTTTGTTTTGACCGCCTTTTTTGAGTCTCGTCTTTGACAGAATAAACGGCGCACACATTTTTGTGTGTCAAAACATACTTCAAGTTGTCTTGTTTTCGCGTTACAAGCGCAACGCTGCCATCTTTAAATGACTTTTAACTGTAATCTCTGTCATAGAAGTTATGTTTTCGTCGCGCAATTCAATCAATCAATCAATCAATCAATCAATCAATGTTTACTTATATAGCCCTAAATCACGAGTGTCTCAAAGGGCTCGACATCCTTAGCTAAGATCCCACATCAGGGCAAGAAATTCCACAACTTCCAAATTCCACAAAACCTGTTGTACTGTAAGGCTAAGGAATAGCACATGTTATGTTGTTGTTGTTTTCATGCGACGACACATCTCTATATCTACAACAAAATGATGCAATATCCATGCCAGACCATTAGTTGGCGATGTCAACTACATGGATGCACACCAAAAACAGATTTTTGACTACTTATTGTCATTTTATTTATAGTTTTATATGTCAAAATCACATTATGCATTTCTGCTGGATTTAATAGTGTTTTAAATGCGAATGCTGTGGTCGACCGTGGTTTTTGTTTAGGCTATGTATGTCTATACTAAGCCGGATAACCCCTTAAACGAATAATTATTTAGCCTAAGCCCCGTTTCAGCCACACTAAATCAGCATTTGAGGTCCCCATTCTCGGACAATTTTTTACAGAGGTAAGTGCGCCATCTATTTCTTGAATCTCCGGCTCTTAGCTTTGTATGGACTCATTGATCGTTTACAAACTGAGTTCGGAGAGGAAGTAGCGCCAGAAAGACAACGCCCCACACTGGTAGTGACGTCTGAAAGATGGAGTCGAGTCATCCAGACATGCCCCTGTGGAAATCACACATGAATACCTTAAGAGAGGCAAATGTGTGATTGCAGCTATTTGGGATACAGCACATCTCAGACGGCAACTTAGACGGTTGAGCGACGGCAGCCTGGTGGGATATGTTTGTCACCGAGTGTGTTGTGCCAGCTGAACGGCAAGGGAACTTTCAAATGTCCAGGTCTGCTGTGATTCTACTTAGTGAAAAACTTTGTCCATTTGTCGAAGGGGAGACAATGACAAACTAGGAAAAACAGCGAATACATTTGGACTGGCAAAGCAGACTATTACTAGTTATTGTCCGCGTTGTATGTCGAGCGATTACTCAACGTCTAGTTTTGTACTCCATAACTTTTGTGAAGCCATGAAGTGGTTGGGGCCGTTGAGTATGACCGCCAATTTCAGCCTCCAAGCACAGTGTCCTGAACAGATATCTATGATTGTTGTAAAATGCTCTTTATCACATTGTTTACTTTCACACGTCCATTAAAGATATGATTCATGTATGATGGCTCAGGTGTGATTCACTACAATAGTATAACAGCTGCTGATGGTGAGGCAAGCAAGGTTTAAATTTAAAATAAATGTGGCAATAGTCTACATTGAAACACAGGATAAAAATACACTTCCAGGTCAGAGGTGACTATGACGCATGCATTTTTTCACGCATGCGTACTACGTCACGTTGCGGCTTAAACGTTTGTGGACACGGATATAGTTAGGTGGGATTTACCCTGGATAACCTTAGCCGGCTTCGTGTAGAAGGGACCTTAGGTTGCATGTTCTGTTTTTACAGCTGACTTTTTTTGGCATTTATTTGGAGATCAGTGTCTTTAAAAAAACATTTGCTTGCAGGTCCATTTTGACATATTTTAAGGCTTCAAAACATAATTGTCATCAATATTTATTGCCAAAATGTCCAGGCAAGATCATTCTGAAGTAAGCTACAACTGAAATGAACTGAAGTGCTTCAGATGTCAATAAAGAGTCAGTTCTGATAAATGTAAGGACCAAATGCCACAAACATAACTTAACTTATCTGAACAATATCCAGTGTTGTGGTATTTCAATTAACTGGAATCCAGTGTGCTGTGGGGCCCTATTGTAGTGAATAAATTATTCAAATCTTTAATGGACACGTGAAAGTAAACAATGTGATAAAGAACCTTTTACATCAATCAATCTAGGAATCTAGATATCTGATCAGGACTGTCATCACTCTTTTGCCTTCACTTTCATTGTCCATTCCTTTTTGGTGACTTTATATACTCAGGACCTAGACGTTGACTCCGCGACATACATGGTGGACAATAACTGATACAGTCTGCTTTGCCAGTCCAAATGTATTCGATGCTTTCCGTAGTCTTCCCTCGACGGCCAGGTAATACAAAGCACACGCTACCTTTTTTTATCACATCCACGGGAGCCCGCATTCTCGTTGTCTCTCCTTCGACAAATGGACAAAGTTTTTCGGTAAGTAGAATCACATTCAAAAGTTCTCTTGCCGTCTGAAAAGTGTTGTATCCGAGATAGCTGCAATCGCTTTCTCTTAAGGTATTCATTTGTGATTTCCACAAACGTCTGTACAGACGGAAGGAGAAACACGGGCATGTCTGGATGACTCGCCTCCATATTTACAGTGGTTAGCTCCGAGTTACAAAACCACTTTATTATGAAGCTGGCTGTGGCGCGTTCTTTCTGACGTCACTTCCTCTCCGAACTCAGTTTATAAACGATCAATAAGTCCATACAAAGCTAAGAGCCGGAGATTCAAGAAATAGACGGCACACTTACCCGTGTAAAAAATTATCCAAGGAGGGGAACCTTGAACGATGGTTTAGTGTGGCCGAAACGGAGCTTAGGCTAAATAATTATTCGTTTAATGAGTTATCCGGCTTAATGTAGACAGGGTCTCAAGTTAGCTTCTGTGGGTGAGAGGTCAGCATTAGCTACCTTAATTCGCTGCACCAAGAATGGTTTTTGTACTCAATCACAGCACCTTTAATTGGCTTTGTCGTCAATCTGCCGCAAATCTCCCCAAAGCCTATTGGACGATTCACAGCTTGGAAAGCTTTTGTGTGTCGTTGGTCACTGACGGTGACCCTTGCATGGACCTTGGGTGGTCCCATCACAAGTGGGACCCTGTGTCTAAATTCACACCTGTGTCCAGCATGCTATGTTTGGGGAACACTTGTGAGCCCATCTAATTTTTGCTGAAGAAAATTAATGATCTATCATTATTTGTGTTTGAAAGACAAAATGCATTGTTCGTCAGGTTCATTGTTGAGAATGACTTCAAGGTGGCAAAGTAATTGACTCCAACACAATTTTATAATTTTTGCCAACATTTTATGTATTTACTGTGTTTAGGCTGCTGAAAATGTTTCGCATACATTGTAGGACAGGGTTGTACAACTCATTTTAGCTCAGGGGCCACATGAAGGAAAATCTATTACCTAGTGGACTGGACTGGTGAAATCATGGCACGATAACTTAAAAATTAAGACAACTTCAGATTGTTTTCTTTTTTTTTTAATAGATCTAGCACATTCTGAAAATGTACAAGTCATAATGTTTTTGTTTTACACTTACATGTTGCGGTTAATAGTATTATATCTTAGTGTGTCGTTGTTTATTCTTTCTGGATAAACGATGTGATAATGTTCTTCAGTCAAATTGGTGGAATTAAGTCTGGCATAGTTTTAACATTTTCCCATTGGTCTTAATTTTTAATCTATCAGAAGATTAAATGATATATACTATCAAAATCAAATTAGTTCCACCGTGCTGCCTATTATGATACAGTCATCATTAATACTAAATTATTTTTTTTCCTTTTTCTATTTAACAAGACACTGTTTAACTGTGTTTTAGTCGTTTCCAGAGCAGCCGGAATTGCAGACGCTCCACCTTGTCGTCCACAAACTAAATCTGTGACAGCACACTGACATCATCCACTTCCCAAAGAATGGCTCCTTATGCAGCCTCCTCAAAAAAAACCTCCCAAAGCAGTCTGACTAACTGAATCTCATGGTAATCCAGTCTTGCTGACACACAGCATCTTTGCATACTTTTTTTTTTTTTTTTCTAAAAAGAGACAGCACCTGGCATATGCTCAAACTGGAGCAATAGCAGATTTTGGAGCTGTAATAGGCAGAGTGAAGAGTGATGGGGCTGACATATACAGCCAGCCTGTTGCAGCCTTCTCACACTGTGCCAAGGTTCTGTTCTTCGGATGTTTACAACGTGCATTCAGACGTCTAATTTCTTCATTAAAAACTCAAGTGCCGGCCTCACAATCGTCTCTGCGGGGAATGGGGTCAAATGAGAGTCATTGAAAAGATATTGAATGTAGCAATAATGCCAAACTCTGTTAAGCTGTGTCGCGTAAACAAGGCTATTCATACTGTAATATCCCTGCACAGTGGGTTACTTTCAGCCTGGACTATATTGCACAGAAACACACACACAAAAGCATTGGCTCTTGTAAAGTGTGTATACATTGTGTGTATGTGTGTGTGTGTCCAGCTAAAATTGGCAGACCACACAAGGTAAAGATAGACTGTGACACTATACTGTACACCTTTTGCTTGATTAATAGAGTGTGATAGGAGTCCGTTGATTCGGTTCATAACCGAGGCTCATTATGCGTGTGTATTGTGTACACACGTGCAGGTGAATGGTGCAACGGTGTAAACGTCCCAATCCCTTTTAGACCGTTGTGCCACAGGCAAACATGGCGGATAGTTTGTGCTAATCCCCTCCTTGAACCTCATGTAAACGGCGCTATGGTGCAAAGGGAAGGGAGATATAGGAGAGGGATATAAGCAGATAGAAATAACATAATTAGAGATGTCCGATAATATCGTCAGTCCGATAAATGCTTTAAAATGTAATATCGGAAATGATCGGTATCGGTTTCAAAAAGTAAAATGTATGACTTTTTAAAACGCCGCTGTACAAAGTGGTACATGGACGTAGGGAAGACTGTTATTTTAGTTTTATAGAAAAGTTTGTTTGTTTGTCTGTCATGGCTCTCTTCACCTCAGTCAGGTAACTGTTTTTCCACCGGTGTTTTGTCGCGAGTTATCGCGAGATTTCGGAACGAGATTTGTAGCGTGGTGAGATTTGGACACAGCTCGCAAAAAACAGCGATCTCCAGCTAAAGGTAGAGACATACGTTAATTTCTCCTTTCTAGTATGTTGTCGGACACTCATTGTAACTATCTGAGCCTGTCAGTGTGAAAAAAATGCATGTTTATAGGCCGAATTTTGACGAGAGCCAGTTGCCCTGTGTACGAGCGTTAGCTGGGCTGGAGGCTGCCTGCCCTGCTCAATACTGGCGCGACCTCAAAAAATGTTTTATCCAGCACTCACATATACAGAAAAAATTATGAAAACAGGGCCCAGGTTGAAAAAAACCGAAGTTTCCCTTTAAAGGCACTGCCTTTGCGTGCCGGCCCAATCACATAATATCTACGGCTTTTCACACACACAAGTGAATGCAATGCATATTTGGTCAACAGCCATACAGGTCACACTAAGGGTGGCCATATAAACAACTTTAACACTGTTACAAATATGCGCCACACTGTGAATCCACACCAAACAAGAATGAAAAACACATTTCGGGAGAACATCCGCACCGTAGCACAACATAAACACAACAGAACAAATACCCAGAACCCCTTCGCTACAATATACACCCCCCGCTACCACCAAACCCCGCTCCCCACTCAACCCCGCCCACTTCAACCTCTTCATGCTCTCTCAGGGAGAGCATGTCCCAAATTCCAAGCTGCTGTTTTGAGGCATGTTAAAAAAAATAATGCACTTTGTGACTTCAATAATAAATATGGCAGTGCCATGTTGGCGTTTTTTTTCCATAACTTGAGTTGATTTATTTTGGAAAACCTTGTTACATTGTTTAATGCATCCAGCGGGGCATCACAAGAAAATTAGGCATAATAATGTGTTAATTCCACGACTGTATATATCGGTATCGGTTGATATCGTAATTGGTAATTAAGAGTTGGACAATATCGGAATATCGGATATCGGCAAAAAAGCCTTTATCGGGCATCTCTAGTATCAGCTAATAGTCAAGGTTCTAATAACGTTATGGTATCAGAAGTTAAAAAGTTGTTTTGAGACACCCCTACGAGAGAGGAAATGGGAGTGAAATAATATGAACTGTAGACCTGGCAGATGAAGAAGTAAAATAAGTAAAAGGCTTTGGGGCAAGAAAAACAGCTGAGTGTGGGACTTTCTCACATATCCATCAGGGCCAAGTATAGGCTCTTCTTCTATTCATAATCTTTGGCAGAATTATGCATGCATTTGCAATCACTAGCTTTATAAAAAAAAAATCCATTGCCAACTTGTGGTTCCCTCTGTCAGTTTTTCAGTTCAGGAGATGCGCAGTATGATAGGTTTGATTCCTCAGCTGAATAAAAAAAAGGAAAATGTCTAGGTAAATATTGCCAGATTCCTTGGCAATTTCTTAAAGCAGCTAAGTGTAACAATTTCATTTTGTTCCGGATTGATATGCAATTTTCTTGGCTGCTCAAATGCAAAAGCAGTCATGCCTGCTTCTCTCACACACACGGCGGAACATCTTTTGGATGGCATCGCCCTAGCCCGGGTCAGGAGTTTGTAAATAAAAGCTGCAGGTTTTCCTCTCAGAAACTGTTTGCCACACAACACAACAAGCCGACAGATTATCACATGGCGTTCCTGGAGGCTGTTGGAAGCTTAAAAGAGGCGCCGAGGATGGATTGAACGCGACCAGCTAAAGATTAGATGGATGATGCAGATGGTTGTGTTGCAGTCGCCTCAACCCCCTGCACCCCCCTTACCCAGAAGGATATTTTCCTGCCTTCCTCCCTGTCCCCCATTGTCTTCTCCTCCCTGTTTCTAAGGCATGAGAAAACGGGAGCTGTGTCATGCACATTTTACACAGATCAACACCAGCGACCCCCCCTCTGCTCCCCTTGAAGCAGGTATGTGGAAGCATGACAGACACATGTGGGGGTCTTTATGCGATATCTAATAAAAGAGACTTCCAGCTGTCTATCGCCACGCACCCTCCACCCCCCCGCCTCCACTCGCAATAACCACACAACGGTTTTATTTTATTTGTCCCGCTTGTTAAAGCAAAAATATATGTAACGATCCCCCTTCTTAAAGCAACATTATGTATACATTGAATTTAAGAATACCAATTTAGCTGGTAGCAGTGTTGTCCCGATACCAATATTTTGGTACCGGTACCAAAATTAGTTAGATACTTTTATAAAAAAAAAAGTAAAAATGGCATTATTGGCTTTATTTTAACAAAAAATCATACGGTACATCAAACATGTGTTTATTATTATTTGTCCTTAATTAACCTCTTAAGGCCCAAGCTGTTTATTTACATGATTTTTTTTATTTCTCTTTGCTATTTGGGCTTATTGGACCCTAATTAGAATAAAAACTAAACATCATATTTTTATATGATGTACTTAGTCCATAAGTACACAAACGTGTACTCATGTGTAGTGACATGCTAATTTTTATTTTTACACTTTTTTTTTCCAAATTCCATTGTATGTTATTCTCTTCTGACACCACCAGACAGCAGTATAAGTGTCTATATGTCGGCATAAGACCCCAATTCAGTAGTGTACACAATTTTGGAAATAAGAGCTAAAAGGTGCTGTCCACACATGTGGCCACTAAGGCCTTTAGAGGTTAAAATAGTGAACGTACAAGACAACTTGTCTTTTACTGGTAAGTAAGCAAACAAAGGCTCCTAATTTAGTCTGCTGACATATGCAGTAACATATTGTGTCATTTATCATTCTATTATTTTGTCAACAGTATTAAGGACAAGTGGTAGAAAATTACATATTAATCTACTTGTTCATTTACTGTTAATATCTGCTTACTTTGTTTAACATGTTCTATCTACACTTCTGTTAAAATGTAATAATCACTTATTCTTCCGTTGTTTGATACTTTACATTAGTTTTGGATAATACCACAAATTTGGGTATCAATCCGATACCAAGTAGTTACAGGATCATACATTGGTCACATTCAAAGTCCTCATGTGTCCAGGGACATATTTCCTCAGTTTATAAACATAATATACATTTTTAAAAAAATGAAAAAAGATGTTGTGATGCCAAACAATATCAATGTAATCATAGTAGTATCGACTAGATACGCTACTGTACTTGGTATAATTACAGTAGATGTCAGGTGTAGATCCACCAATGGCGTTTGTTTACATTTTGACGCCGGTGAGTGTGTTAAAACTTCACCTTTATTGTTAGTTTTTAAGCCAAAATGCGTCCGTTCTCCCTTTTCTGTCTACACACTGTGTCTGCTTGTAAGTACTTCGTGATTGTGCACTGACCGGTACTTTTCAGAGACGGTATAGTACCGAATATGATTCATTAGTATCTCGGTACTAAACTAATACCGGTATACCGTACAACCCTAGCTGATAGTAAGGATAATAGCATCTCTCTGTCAGGGCAACTCTAGATCACCTACTTTAGTTGTCTCTTCCAATGGTTCTCAAATGTCTTAGACCAACTATCACCTCATAAATAGCAAAATATATAAATAGCCTCGTTATGCAATTAACACAAATGTCCATTGCCGTAGACACTGGCTCTCAGGACGATATTGATGGACCAGCCATGACGCCACTTATGTTAGTGCATGAGTTATTCTAACGTCATTCTTGAGTTGTATGCGGTGCTTGTTGCATAGTATAATGTCATAAAGGTTCAGGGAAAATACATTTTTCTGTCAAATTTCATCAATTCACTGTTCACTAAACACAGACGTCATATTGTCAGCACCAATATTTGAAAGAAGGAGGAAAGGTAAACATATAATACATGTATTTGGGGCTGCGTCGGACATAGCTATGTTTAAGTTTTAATTTTGCATCTCATAGTACATAACTGTGGTGCGTTCAAGGAAGCTTCATTAGAGTTTAAAACATAGGCTTTAACGATGTACACTATATTGCCAAAAGTATTTGGCCACCTGCCTTGACTCACATGAACTTGAAGTGCCATCCCATTCCTAAGCCATAGGGTTCAATATGATGTCGGTCCACCTTTTACAGCTATTACAGCTTCAACTCTTCTGGGAAGGCTGTCCACAAGGTTGCGGAGTGTGTTTATGGGAATTTTCGACCATTCTTCCAAAAGTGCATTG
This sequence comes from Entelurus aequoreus, assembly GCF_033978785.1. NCBI lineage: Eukaryota > Metazoa > Chordata > Actinopteri > Syngnathiformes > Syngnathidae > Entelurus > Entelurus aequoreus. Next base: position 31,583,749 of record NC_084747.1, on the reverse strand, counting down.
GTGAGGTCACACACTGATGTTGGCCTGGCTCTCAGTCTCCGTTCTAATTAATCCCAAAGGTGTTCTATCGGGTTCAGGTCAGTCAAGTTCATCCACACCAGACTCTGTCATCCATGTCTTTATGGACTTTGCTTTGTGCACTGGTGCACAGTCATGTTGGAAGAGGAAGGGGCCCGCTCCAAACTGTTCCCACAAGGTTGGGAGCATGGGATTGTCCAAAATGTTTTGGTATCCTGGAGCATTCAAAGTTTCTTTCACTGGAACTAAGGGGCCAAGCCCAACTCCTGAAAAACAACCACACACTGTAATTCCTACCACTTCGTGACTGAGTTGCTGTTGTTCCCAAACTCTTCCATTTTCATATAATAGAGCCGACAGTTGACTTTGGAATATTTAGGAGCGAGGAAATTTCACGACTGGATTTGCTGCACAGGTGGCATCCTATGACAGTTCCACGCTGGAAATCACTGAGCTCCTGAGATTGGCCCATTCTTTCACAAATGTTTGTAGAAACAATCTCCATGCCTAAGTGCTTGATTTTATACACCTGTTGCCGGGCCAAGTGATTAGGACACCTGATTCTGATCATTTGGATGGGTGGCCAAATACTTTTGGCAATGTGGTGTATCATTATGAAAATAACTATCCACTATTGATATTCCTATATTAATCAAATAATCAGAAAAATAACTTTTTAAGGTTAAAATCTTGGAGATTTTCCAAGTGTGTTTTAAAAAGCTGGTTTCAACCAAATTAAGTCGGTATAGTAATTTGTGTTTAGGTGCATGTAAACACGTGTGTATGTGGTGCGGTGACTTTAGGTTTTGTGTGGGGTGGGCGCTGTTCAGGAGTCTTCTAATAATAATGAATACCGTATTTTTCGGAGTATAAGTCGCTCCGGAGTATAAGTCGCACGGGATGAAAATGCATAATAAAGAAGGAAAAAAACATATATATCAGTCGCATTTTTGGGGGAAATTTATTTGATAAAACACAACACCAAGAATAGACATTTGAAAGGCAATTTAAAATAAATAAAGAATAGTGAACAACAGGCTGAATAAGTGTACGTTTTATGACGCATAAATAACCAACTGAGAACGTGCCTGGTATGTTAACGTAACATATTATGGTAAGAGTCATTCAAATAACTATAACATATAGAACATGCTATACGTTTACCAAACAATCTGTCACTCCTACTCGCTAAATCCCATGAAATCTTATACGTCTAGTCTCTTACGTGAATGAGCTAAATAATATTATTTGATATTTTACGGTAATGTGTTAATAATTTCCCACATAAGTCGCTCCTGAGTATAAGTCGCACCCACGGCCAAACTATGAAAAAAACTGCGACTTATAGTCCGAAAAATACGGTAAGTAATATTAAAGATAAAAATGTGGCTACAAACAATATCTTGTTTAGTGCCACCCAAAGCCTAGTGGCCCCTTAGCATTGGTTTGACTTTTTCATCATGTCTTTCCTTGTTGCAAATGTATGTTTACAACTGGTAATTTTTTTTTTAGCACACTATTTATAATGCAGATTGCACTTTACAACTGGAGATCAAAAAGAGCTATTTTGAATCGTTTAATTGAACAAATCATATCTGTGAAAATATAGTGTACTGTATATGTTGGCTGGTGAGAGTGTCAACGCTGCAAACAGAGCCTCCATGTTTGTTTACGAGACAAATATACAGTCCGACAAATGCTTTCAATGCGGTCGGCGTGTGTAAACAGTTGTCTTATTGCCGTATCTTTGTCATCTGCTGTTTATTTGCGTGATGAAGTGGCTTGCTGTGAGTTGATTGGCCATATGTCTGTGCGCGCTTCGACGACACTTCTTAAATTGTCAACATTTGCCCATGATCTAAGCTATCTGGGGGTATTTGCACATACTGCACCACCTTCGCTAATTAAATGATTCATTTATACGAAATGAGTTCAGATTGTTATGTTTCCATGCATAAGTAGGACCTGAGAGATGCATTTGTCTTAAATGCAATGATGAGACACTAGGTAAGGTGAACTAGAACAGTATTTTTCAACCTTTTCTGAGCCAAGGCACATTTTTTTAATTGAAAAAATTCTGAGGCACACCACCAGCAGAAAACATTAAAAAAATGAAACTTAGTAGCCGTTATTGACAATAAAAAGTTGTTCTGGCAATTGTTGGATATGAATTCAAACCATAACCAAACATGCATCACTATAGCTCTTAGGGGTGTGGGAAAAAATCGATTTGAATTTGAATCGCGATTCTCACGTTGTGCGATTCAGAATCGATTCTCATTTTTAAAAAATCTAATTTTTTATTTATTTAATTAATTAATTAATTTATTTATTTATTTTTTATTTATTTATTTATTTTTTTAAATTAATCAATCCAACAAAACAGTACACAGCAAAACCATAACAATGCAATCCAATTCCAAAACCAAACCCGACCCAGCAACACTCAGAACTGCAATAAACAGAGCAATTGAGAGGAGACACAAACACGACACAGAACAAACCAAAAGTAGTGAAACAAAAATGAATATTATCAACAACAGTATCAATATTAGTTACAATTTCAACATAGCAGTGATTAAAAATCGGTCATTGACATTATCATTAGACATTTATAAAAAATAAAAAAAAAGAACAATAGTGTCACAGTGGCTTACACTTGCATCGCATCTCATAAGCTTGACAACACACTGTGTCCAATATTTTCACAAAGATAAAATAAGTCATATTTTTGGTTCATTTAATAGTGAAAACAAATTTACATTATTGCAATCAGTTGATAAAACATTGTCCTTTACAATTATGAAAGCTTTTTACAAAAATCTACTACTGTGCTTGCATGTCAGCAGACTGGGGTAGATCCTGCTGAAATCCTATGTATCGAATGAATAGAGAATCCTTTTGAATCGGGAAAAAATTGTTTTTGAATCGAGAATCGTGTTGAATTGAAAAAAAAAAAATCGATTTTGAATCGAATCGTGACCCCAAGAATTGATATTGAATCGAATCGTGGGACACCCAAAGATTCACAGCCCTAATAGCTCTTGTCTCAAAGTAGGTGTACTGTAATGACCTGTCACATCACGCCGTGACTTATTTAGAGTTTTTTGGGGGTGTTTTCCTGTGTGTAATGTTTTAGTTCTTGTTTTGCGCTCCTATTTTGGTAACTTTTCGTCTTTTGTTGGTATTTTCCTGTAGCAGTTTCATGTTTTCCTTGAACGCTATTCCACACACCTGTTTTTTTTCTCGCAATCAAGACTATATAAGTTGCGCGGACGCTATCCTTCTTTGTGGGGACATTGTTGATTGTCATGTCATGTACGGATGTACTTTGTGGACGCCGTCTGCTCCACACGCTGTAAGTCTTTGTTGTCGTCCAGCATTCTGTTTTTGTTTACTTTGCAGCCAGTTCAGTTTTAGTTTCGTTTTGCATAGCCATCCCTAAGCTTCAATGTCTTTTCTTAGCGGCACTCGCCTTTTGCTTATTTTCGGTTGAAGTTAGATACCTTTTTAACTACACGCTGCCTCCCGCATATTGTGATCACGACAAACCATGTTCCCGACATCTACAAAGCAATTAGCTACCTGCTGCCACCTACTGATATGAAAGAGTATTACACGGTTACTCTGCCGAGCTCTAGACAGCACAGACACTCAACAACGGCACATTTGCGTATTATGATTACTGGCTTGCAAAAAATATTTTTTAACCCAATTAGGTGACATTACATAATCTCCCACGGCACACCAGACTGTATCTCACGGCACACTAGTAGTTGAAAAACACTGAACTAGAATCATGTTTTTTTATAGAAATGAAAATGTCAAGCATGTTGGTTAATGACTGCACCTCCTACGTGGAGGTAAGGAGCTTGGGAAGGTAATTAGATGAGGGCACATCTCGCCTGTCTCGGTCGTTTCAAGCAGGCACTTAATCAAGTCCACAAGTTTAATCATATAGCGACACTAACACTAACGGTCTCATTTCTTATAGTGGCTTGTTTGTTGTATTTGTGTGTGCATTCTCACCTCCCGTTTGCTATTACGGGGGTGGACAAGTGTGATGTAAAAACATGTGGAGAAGTTGTTTTTCACAGGATGTAACAAAGGAGACGTGTGTTGTCAAATGAGCTGTTTACAAAGGTGTCACCAATGCACTTCCAACCATGGTGGGTTTACTGTATGTGCACTTGCTGATAAAAACTTGATTGAAGCGTCTCATATAAGTAAAGGGAATTAAATGAGCTCAAAAATACCTACAAACGAGGCATAATGATGCAATATGTACATACAGCTAGCCTAAATAGCATGTTAGCATCGATTAGCTTGCCGTCATGGATTGACCAATTATGCCTGATAAGCACTCCAGCAAATCAACAAAGCTCACCTTAAAGCATTCACACACAGCATAAAACGTTTGTTGGACAAAATGAGACAAAGAAGGAGTGGCATGAAACACATCTTTCTGTGGCACCATTGGAGAAAGTTGTACATGTAAACAAACTGCGGTGAGTTCAAGGATCGCTGAAATTAGTAGGACAAATACTCTCATCAGTGACGCATGTATAACATAAACAGTGGGATTTCTAACAATTAAACATTTTGTGTCATGGTTGTTCTCCTAAAGAAAATATATTAAAACAAAAAATATATTTTTTAATCTTTTTTCATTTTCACACATCTCTGAAAGAGGTCCAGGGAGCCACTAGGGCGGCGCTAAAGAGCCGCAGAGCCGCGGGTTGCTGACCCCCGGGTTAGGTGATCCGTGTTAATTGCGGCTTTAAGTAAGTGGAGCTCTCACAACACCCCGAACGCCCTTTAGACCTCTTTTTACACCGTAATCTCCCTTTGAGGAATCCAACATTTCACTGTTTGACTGTGTCCTGCACAATAGTCGCAGGTTGCCAGTGCACTCTGCTGTGGACCGGGGTCACTTTTTTCCCTCCTTGCCGCATCTGTCTCTTGTTTCTTCGCTGTCATCTCTCATGTGGCGCCGAAACGACAAGCTGGGAGGAAGTGATCAGCGAGGGTGACACAGAAGGCGAGAATGCAAGCCAGTGTGTGTGTGTGTGTGTGTGTGTGTGTGTGTGTGTGTGTGTGTGTGTGTGTGTGTGCACTTGTCTCACCATCCTTGTGTGGACATACACTTGATAAACCACCCTTTCTGTGAGGATCTTTTAACTTGTGAGGACATTTGCCTGGTCCTCACAACTACAAAAGTAAAATATTTTTTTTACTTTGTGTGTTTTGCATTCTGAAGTGAGGTTGCAACTAGGGATGTCCGATAAATGCTTTAAAATGTAATATCGGAAATTATCGGTATCGTTTTTTTAATTATCGGTATCGTTTTTTGTTGTTGTTGTTGTTGTTTTTTTTTTGTTTTTTTTTATTAAATCAACATAAAAAACACAAGATACACATACAATTATTGCACCAACCCAAAAAACCTCCCTCCCCCACACTCATTCACACAAAAGGGTTGTATCTTTTTTGTTATTAATATTCTGGTTCCTACATTATATATCAATATATATCAATAAAGTCTGCAAGGGATACAGTCCGTAAGCACACATGATTGTGCGTGCTGCTGCTCCACTAATAGTACTAACCTTTAACTGTTAATTTTACTCATTTTCATTAATTACTAGTTTCTATGTAACTGTTTTTATATTGTTTTACTTTCTTTTTTATTCAAGAAAATGTTTTTAATTTATTTATCTTATTTTATTAATTTTTTTAAAAAGTACCTTATCTTCACCATACCTGGTTGTCCAAATTAGGCATAATAATGTGTTAATTCCACGACTGCATATATCGGTTGATATCGGTATCGGTTGATATCGGTATCGGTAATTAAAGAGTTGGACAATATCGGAATATTGGATATCGGCAAAAAGCCATTATCTGACATCCCTAGTTGCAACTCTCTACTCCCATCTAGGGCTAGATGTATATTTTTTCATCATTCTAGCTATAGTGGAAAGGGGGGCCCTCACAACCCACTAACCAAACGTGGGTCCACACAAAGTAGGCAAGACATGTATGAGTGTGTGTGTGTGTGTGTGTGTGTGTGTGTGTGTGTGTGTGTGTGTGTGTGTGTGTGTGTGTGTGTGTGTGTGTGTGTGTGTGTGTGTGAGAGTCCTGATAAAGTAATGCTTTTCACCTGCTGGGCTGTGGTTACTCAAAGACCACAGCTGATGCACTGGATGTCCTTACATGGTGTACAGCACCTATCTGCTTTTAGGTCAATTTGTTGTGCGCTTCCTTCCTCCTGCACACCTTTTGATTCCTCCCTTGCTGATTTGGGACTTTTTAACCACTCGCGACCAGCTGAACCCATCCAATTAGTCTGACCTAAAAAGGCAAAAGGCACTTAATCATTTTCAAAATTACACTCCCGCTGGTAGTTCACCCAGTCAGGTAGCTGGCTTTGTGATAATAATACACGTGTTTTAGTTTTATATCACGGAGAAGCAACTTCAAGCTTGGAAAGAATGAAACCATTTTAAACGTGCATGTACCGTATTTTTCGGACTATAAGTCGCAGTTTTTTTTATAGTTTGGCCGGGGGTGCGACTTATACCCAGGAGCGACTTATGTGTGAAATTATTAACACATTACCGTAAAATATCAAATGATATTATTTAGCTCATTCACGTAAGAGACTAGAAGTATAAGATTTCATGGGATTTAGCGATTAGGAGTGACAGATTGTTTGGTAAACGTATAGCATGTTCTATATGTTATAGTTATTTCAATGACTCTTACCATAATATGTTACGTTAACATACCAGGCACGTTCTCAGTTGGTTATTTATGCGTCATATAACGTACACTTATTCAGCCTGTTGTTCACTATTCTTTATTTATTTTAAATTGCATTTCAAATGTCTATTCTTGGTGTTGGGTTTTATCAAATACATTTCCCCAAAAATGCGACTTATACTCCAGTGCGACTTATATATATGTTTTTTTCCTTCTTTATTATGCATTTTCAGCCCGTGCGACTTTTACTCCGGAGCGACTTATACTCCGAAAAATACGGTAGCCATTATAGAAGTTTTATCGGAAAAGGGAAACATGTCTTCTTTAAGGCTCTATCTACATTAGTATAACAAAAAAACACCATACCCCTGAGGCAAGGGTCTGCAACCTGTGGCTCTTTTATCCTTCTGTTGTGACTCCAGTTAGTTTATGCTTCTGTGTACTGTCTAGTGTTGTCCCGATACCAATAGTTTGGTACTGGTACCGGCACCAAAATTATTTAGATGTTTTTCGGTACTTTTCGATACTTTTCTAAATGAAGGGGACCACAAAAAAATGCATTATCGGCTTTATTTTAACAAGAATCTTAAATTAAACATATGTTAATATAAATAAAATAGTAAACATACAAGACAACTTGTCTTTTAGTAGTAAATAAGCAAACAAAGGCTCCTAATTTAGTCTGCTGACATATTTAGTCTGTTGCTGCACAGTCTGCATTAAAAGTTTCTAGGGGCGTGGGAAAAAATCGATTCAAATTCGAATCACAATTCTCACGTTGTGCGATTCAGAATCGATTCTCTTTTTAAAAAAAATCGATTTATTTTATTTTATTTATTTATTTATTTATTTATTTATTTATTTTTTCTTTTTTTTTTTAAAATTAATCAATCCAACAAAACAATACACAGCAATATCATAACAATGCAATCCAATTCCAAAACCAAACCCGACCCAGCAACACTCAGAACTGCAATAAACAGAGCAATTGAGAGGAGACACAAACACGACACAGAACAAACCAAAAGTAGTGAAACAAAAATGAATATTATCAACAACAGTATCAATATTAGTTACAATTTCAACATAGCAGTGATTAAAAATCCCTCATTGACATTATCATTAGACATTTATAAAAAATTTAAAAAAAAGAACAATAGTGTCACAGTGGCTTACACTTGCATCGCATCTCATAAGCTTGACAACACACTGTGTCCAATATTTTCACAAAGATAAAATAAGTCATATATTTGGTTCATTTAATAGTTAAAACACATTTACATTATTGCAATCAGTTGATAAAACATTGTCTTTTACAATTATAAAAGCTTTTTACAAAAATCTACTACTCTGCTTGCATGTCAGCAGACTGGGGTGGATCCTGCTGAAATCCTATGTATTGAATGAATAGAGAATCCTTTTGAATCGGGAAAATATTGTCTTTGAATCGAGAATCGCGTTGAATTGAAAAAAATCGATTTTGAATCGAATCGTGACCCCAAGAATCGATATTGAATCGAATCGTGGGACACCCAAAGATAACTCTGTTATTGAGTTGCTGTATCAAGATGTTGCACTTTCTCTTCTCACTCCATGCATTGAATCCGCAGCGAGACAGAAAGACGATACCAAAAACATGGCTGTTAGCGTGTTCCCAACCATTGCTTAGTGACACCTTTTGTTTCCGGTTTGCTGCGTTCCCAAAGCATGAGTGACTTCACGAAACAAATCTTGCTTCATCATTTCTGGTTTCTTATGACCAAAAAACTATAAATATATATAAAATATTTTATTGAATTCATTTTATACTGATATCGATTATGTGTCTATCGCGATATATAAATAAATGATAAATGGGTTATACTTGTATAGCGCTTTTCTACCTTCAAGGTACTCAAAGCGCTTTGACAGTATTTCCACATTCACCCATTCACACACACATTCACACACTGATGGCGGGAGCTGCCATGCAAGGCGCTAACCAGCACCCATCAGGAGCAAGGGTGAAGTGTCTTGCCCAAGGACACAACGGACGTGACTAGGATGGTAGAAGGTGGGGATTGAACCCCAGTAACAAGCAATGCTCCGATTGCTGGCACGGCCACTCTACCAACTTCGCCACGCCGTCATATATTGATATTGTTTTATTGGCCCCACCCTAAGTGAACTACATTTGCAAAAAAATGTTGCCTATCGTTCACAACCATTATGGTAGACCAGAAGTTGGATGTATTTTTTTAAAATGCATTATAACTCTTGAATAAACCCAAAATACTATGATTATGTCGATATTTTTGGGCATCACAACATCTTCTTTCGTTTTTAAAAAATGTATATTATGTTTATAAACTCAGGAAATACGTCCCTGGACACATGAGGACTTTGAATATGACCAATGTATGATCCTGTAACTACTTGGTATTGGATTGATACCCAAATGTGTGGTATAATCCTAAACTAATGTAAAGTATCAAAACAACATTACATTTTAACAGAAATGTAGATATAACATGTTAAAAGAGAAAGTAAGCAGATATTAACAGTAAATGAACAAGTAGATTATTAATACATGTTCTACCACTTGTCCTTAATAATGTTGACAAAATAATAGAATGATAAATGACACAATATGTTACTGCATATGTTAGCAGCTAAATTAGGAGCCTTTGTTTGCTTACTTACTAATAAAAGACAAGTTGTCTAGTATGTTCACTATTTTATTTAAGGACAAACTTGCAATAAGAAACATATGTTTAATGTAGATTTTTTGTTAAAATAAAGCCAATAATGCTATTTTTTTGTGGTCCCCTTTATTTAGAAACATACCGAAATGTATCAAAATAATTTTAGTACCGGTACCACAATATTGGTATCGTTACAACACTACGTCATAGTTGTACTGTAGTATGATTGTGAGTTATTTCCCAACATGTACCACTTTATTAGTATTTCGTCCTCATATCTCTAACGTCTGCTGTCGTCCCGGTGACAGATTTACTGTAGATTTACCGTTAGGCCTGACAACACCCCCACCCCCAAACACGACCCCCCCTTCTCCCTATCATTCCACTTTGCTTTCTGCTGGTCTTTATTTGCCTTTGCTTTTTACTCCATCTCCACTTCCTCTCCTCTCCTTTCTCCTCTCTAATCCTATTCACGAGAGGTGTACACTCCATCATTCTGTCTCCCTATATCTCTGTCTGCCCTTCATTTTCTCCACACTGCTCTGCATCAGAGAAAGGGAGAGAAGGAAGGCAGTGAGGAAGAACGAAAGAGCGATGGAGGTAGAGATGGACAGATTAGGTGACAGTGATAAGCAATCAATCTCAAGGCCAAAGTGGTCCAGAGAGGATCCTTCCCCACCCTTACCTTTCCTTTCCTCCAACCCTTGTTTTGACAAGGTTTCATTAAGGATCCACTCTGGTTTGCACAAGTATCAGTGTGTGTGTGTGTGTGTGGGTGTGTGTGTGTGTGTGTGTTCTTGTATTCTACCCTTCTTGAAACATCAACAAGGAAAAGTGCCTTCCATATGAGGACCGGTGAACAAGTTAGGACATAAATCATGGCCCCAATACGGAAAACCATCGCATCTAATAGAGAATGTCTTATTTGCACCCCTGGTGGTGGAATCTTTCAAAATTAGGGTGGTCCCAAAAAGGAGGGATTTTTCAAATTGACTGTGTGTCGGTTTTAAAAGTGCTCCCCCTCTGGTCAACATATGAAATAACAAGTGTGTGTATAAATTCGAAGTGCTCCCCCCCCTGCTCAACATATGAAATAACAAGTGTGTGTAAGAAATTGAAATGCGCCCTTTTTGGCCAAAATTAATTTAAAAAAATTAAATAAATATGTATATAGAGGCATACTGTAATAACTTCAAGTAAATAATGAAGATTAAAAACAAGTTACAAACAAAAAATAAACAAAAACTAAAAGCAGTCTTTTTCTCACAATGTGTTGACTTTGTTCTTATGAAATTGGGAACCATTTCTCATATTATTTCTGTTTCTGCAATATGGCAGTATTTTCCCGTAAAATTGTGACTTTTTGATGTGAAATTATAACTTTTTAATGCAAAATGGTGACATTTGTCATAAAATTCTGACTTTTATCACAATTGTGTTCTCGTAAAATAGGGACATTTTTTGGAGTTTAATTATGACTTTTGTCACAATTTTGCAAAGTAAGATTCCGATTATTGTTATAATATTGCCAACATTTTTAAGTTTTCTTATAAATTTGTGAGTTTTCGTCGAGTAAAATTACGACTCTTTACATAAAATTGCCAAAATATTAAGCTTTTTTTGTAAAATTGCTACTGTTATTGAGTAAAATTCCAACCTTTATAATAATATTACACAACTGTTCAGTTTTTCTTGTAAAATTTTGACTTGTGTTGAGTAAAATTACGACTTTTATTATTATACTGCCAAAATGAAAAGTTTTTCTTGTGAAATTCCAACTCATTTTTCACAACAAGCTTTTTTATATTTGCATAGTATGTATATATTATTAATGTTGTAAATACAAATCTTTATAGATCTAGAAAGGGTGGTCCTAAAGAGGGAGGCATTTTTTTCGGAGGTCTCAAGAAGGTAAAACATACAAGAACGTGTGTGTGTCTGCGTGTGTGTGTGTGTGTGTGTGTGTGTGTGTGTGTGTGTGTGCTCGGGTCTGGGAATGTGTTTGCTAGTGCGATGTAGGGATGCCCCAGGGAGCCATCTTTCATGACCCATCAACCAAGCTGGCAGACTTACACACACACACACGCACGCACGCACGCACGCACGCACGCACGCACGCACGCACACACACACACACACAGCAAAAAACACTTGACTAGCTATTGTGTAGGACAGGCCTTCATACATGTGCTGTGTGTAAGTATGTGTACGCCCACTAGGAGGAAACAAGAAGCCATGCTGACCACTAAGCAAGAAGTATTTAATGTAAAAAGGGGTTGTCGGCTCAATACACATATGGTAAGTGACAATACCCCAAGTATAGTATCAGTATACAGTGCATCCGGAAAGTATTCACAGCGCTTAATTTTTTCCACATTTTGATAAGTCACTGCGTTATTCCAAAATGAAATATACTAATTTTTGTCCTCAAAATTCTACGGACAATACTCCTTAATGACAGTTTTAGCAAATGTATTAAAAAAGCACATGTACATAAGTAATCACAGCCTTTGCTCCATACTTTGTTGATGCACCTTTGGCAGCAGTTACAGTCTGAAGTCTTTCTGAATACGATACCACAAGCTTGACACACGTATCTTTGGACCGTTTCGCCCATTCCTCTTTGCAACACCTCTCAAGCTCCATCAGGTTGGATTGGAAGTGTTGGTTTTCATCCAGGATGTCTTTGTACATTACTGCATTTATCTTAGTCTACTCAGGGATGTGACCAAGAACCCAAAGGTCACTCTGTCAGAGCTACAGCATTCCACTGTGGAGAGAGGAGAACCTTCTAGAAGGACATCCATCTCTGCAGTGATCTACAAATCAGGCATGTGTGGTATAGTGGCTGAGGGCATTTCTTAGTAAAAAGTTAAATTCAATTGAACTTATCTGGACAATATTCAGTGGTGTGGTATTTCAATTAACTGGAATCCAGTGCGCTGTGTGGCCCTATTGTAGTGAATCACACCTGAGCCATCATACATTAATCAAACAAACAATGTGATAAAGAACATTTTACATAAATCAAACTAGGGATCTAGATATCTGGTCAGGACACTCCTCACTCTTTTGCCTTCACCTTCATTGTCCATTCGTTTTTGGTGACTTTATATACTCTGGACCTAGACGTTGAGTCTGCGACATATAATAACTGATACAGTCTGCTTCACCAGTCCAAAAGCATTCAAAGTTTTCTGTAGTCTTCACTCGACGGCCAGGTAATACAAAGCACACACTACCTTTTATATCACATCCACGGGAGCCCGCATTCTCGTTGTTTCTCTTTTGACAAATGGACAAAGTTTGTCGCTAAGTAGAATCACAGCTGACCTGGATATTGGAAAGTTCTCTTGCCGTCTGAGATGTGTTGTATCTGAAATAACTGTCTGGATGACTCGCATCCCTTTTTCCAGTGGTTAGCTGCGGTTGTTATGAAGCTGGCTGTGGCGTGGTCTTTCTGACTTCACTTCCTCTCCGAACTCAGTTTGTAAACGAACAATGAGTCCATACAAAGCTAAGAGCCGGAGATTCAAGAAATCCACGGCGCACTTACCCGTGTAAAAAATTATCCAAGGAAGGGGGGGACCTTAAACGATAGTTTAGTGTGGCTGACACGAGGCTTAGGCTAAATAATTATTCATTTAAGGCAGTGGTTCTTAACCTGGGTTTGATCGAACCCTATGGGTTCGGTGAGTCGACCTCAGGGGTTCGGCGGAGGTCAAAACACACCCGACTCATCGTGTAAATAAAAACTTCTCCCTATCGGCGTATTACGGATACGGCAACAGCTGACTGGTTTGCAGGTGTGTAGTTTGTTGTGAGTTTATGCACTGTGTTGGTTTTGTTGTTTGAACAAGGTGATGTTCATGCACGGTTCATTTTATGCACCAGTAAAAAAAAACATGCTAACATATTCACCATTAATTAGTTGCTTATTAACATGCAAATTAATAACATATTGGCTCTTAACTAGTCATTATTAAGTACTTATTAATGCCTTATTCGGCATGGCCTTATTATATCCCTAACCCTCTAACCCTGGCCCTAACCAAATAACTCTAAATTAAGTCTTTGTTACTTAGAATATGTTCCACTAGTGTCCAAAAAAACTCTAAATTAAGTCTTTGTTACATAGAATATGTTTCCCATACTAAAGTGTTACCAAAAACATATAACTTTGTCTTAAATTTGAAAAAAAATTGTTTTTATTTTTCACTAAAGAAGGGTTCGGTGAATGCGCATATGAAACTGCTGGGGTTCGGTACCTCCAACAAGGTTAAGAACCACTGATTTAAGGGGTTATCCGGCTCAGTGTAGACACAGCCTGAGTCTCATTGCATTATAACATCTGAGGATACCTTCTTTGAAATGACAAAAATAAACAAAGCCTACGTTGTGGCTTTGCTCTGTTTGTCTTGCGTTCCTCAGTGTTCTCTTGCATAAAACTTCTCTCTTTGCAGTGGCCAGGAGTGTATAAATCCCTCATTCTCCTCCATTATTGTCGCTGCGATGGAGACGGCATATTTTTTCCACTTTTCGCAGCCGTGCTGTTTTGAAGTCCCATCGTCGGCACACATCCCTAACGAGTGTGTCTATTGATTAAGGGATGCTCTTTGTACTGGATGGATCTTTTAGCAGGCCTTTATGGCGGCGGTGATGGTGGTGCGGGGGCGCTATGATTACGACCAGGAGCACTTAAGATGCTTGATGTTTTATGCAACAGCACGCCCGGCTTGCAGGGCCGACATGTACGTTTATTTTTTTTCCAACCCATCCGGTGTTGATGCGGAATATTTTTAAAATGTAAGCACAAGTCCCATCTATCAAGTGTTGACTCACTTGTTTAAAATTATGCATGTTGTCTCGCTCCCGCGTGTGTTTGTGCACGCGTGTCGTTACGCCCTCCGGCCCGCCGGATTAATTTATGGCCAGCCAAGTGTGACTGAGAAGCATGTGGACATATTTCCCACAATCCCTTTCAACCAAATCCCAGGTCCCCGCTTTTCCTGAGCGGGCTGCATTCTTCTGATAAATAATCTTCTCCAGCCAATCATCTCCCGCCGATGTTTATTCATCAGGCCTGCCTCTTCAAATAGTTCTTATTATATTCCATTTCATCTGCTGATGGATGGCGGTGTTTGCGTGTCCAAGAGGGCCGTTAACGTCATGAGCAGACAGGCTTCAACATTGCTTGTATTTAGTCAAACGCTGATTGCTTCTGGCGTCACTTTGATCCATTGTCCTGTGTCACATTTGCTTAAACCAGATTGCACTCTGTGTTTTTGTTTCTCTTCCCCTCTCTTGTCATTCGAGCCTGTTTGAGGCCCCGTTTACACTAAGCCGGATACGGTTATCCAGGGTGAATCACACCTAACCTTATCCGTGTCCACACACAACAATGCCACCGTTTAGGACCCCCGCGACCCTCAGTCCACCGGCGCAACGCCACCTAGTACGCATGCGCGGAAAATGCGCACGCCATAGTCACCTCCAGTGTTGCTTTGTGTGCAAGTTCTTAAATTTAACTTATCTGAACAATATCCAGTGTTGTGGTGTTTCAATTAACTGGAATCCAGTGTGCTGTGGGGGCCTATAGTAGTGAATCACACCTGAGCCATCATAAATGAATCAAATCTTTATTAGACACGTAAACAATGTCATAAAGAACATTTTACATCAATCAGTCTAGGGATCTAGATATCTGGTCAGGACACTCCTCACTCTTTTGCCTTCACCTTCATCGTCCATTTGTTTTTGGTGACTTTATATACTCAGGACCTAGACGTTGAGTCTGCGACATACATGGCGGACAATAACTGATACAGTCTGCTTTGCCAGTCCAAATGCATTCGCTTGTTTTCCGTAGTTTTCCCTCAACGGCCAGGTAATACAAAGCACACGCTACCTTTTTTCATCACATCCACTGGAGCCCGCATTCTCGTTGTCTCTCCTTCGACAAATAGACAAAGTTTTTCGCTAAGTAGAATCACAGCTGAGCTGGACATTGGAAGTTCTCTTGCCATCTGAGAAGTGTTGTGTTCCAAATAGCTGCAATCGCCTTCTCTTAAAGGCCTACTAAAATGAAATGTTCTTATTCAAACGGGGATAGCAGGTCCATTCTATGTGTCATACTTGATCATTTCGCGATATTGCCATATTTTTGCTGAAAGGATTTAGTAGAGAACATCGACGATAAAGTTCGCAAATTTTGGTCGCTGATAAAAAAGCCTTGCCTGTACCGGAAGTAGCGTGACGTCACAGGTTGTGGAGCTCCTCACATCTGCACATTGTTTACAATCATTCCCACCAGCAGCGAGAGTGATTCGGACAGAGAAAGCGACGATTACCCCATTAATTTGAGCGAGGATGAAAGATTTGTGGATGAGGAAAGTGAGAGTGAAGGATTAGAGGGCAGTGGAAGCGATTCAGTGGGACCTGATATTCAGCTGGGAATGACTAAAACAGTAAATAAACTCAAGACATACAGTATATATACTCTATTAGCCACAACACAACCAGGCTCATATTTATTATGCCACATAACAAACACCTCCCCCCTCCCGTCCATATAACCCGCCAATACAAATCAAACACCCGCACAACACACTCAATCCCACAGCCCAAAGTACCGTTCACCTACGCAAAGTTCATACAGCACATATATTTCCCCAAAGTTACGTACGTGACATGCACATAGCGGCTCGCACGTACGGGAAAGCGATCAAATATTTGGAAGCCAAAGCTGCGTACTCACGGTAGCGCGTCTGCTATCCAAGTCAAAGTCCTCCTGGTTGTGTTGCTGTAGCCGGCCGCTAATACACCGATCCCACCTGCAGCTTTCTTCTTTGCTGTCTTCATTGTTCATTAAACAAATTGCAAAAGATTCACCAACACAGATGTCCAGAATACTGCGGAATTTTGCGATGAAAACAGACGACTTAATAGCTGGCCACAATGGTGTCCCAATACTTCCGCACAATTTCATCATACCGAGACGTTTTCAGCAGAATATTTCGCGGGAAATTTAAAATTGCACTTTACTAATCTAACCCGGCCGTATTGGCATGTGTTGCAATGTTAAGATTTCATCATTGATATATAAACTATCAGACTGCGTGGTCAGTAGTAGTGGGTTTCAGTAGGCCTTTAAGGTATTCATGTGTGATTTCCACAAGTGTCTGTACATGTAGAAGAAGGAGAAACACGGCATGTCTGGATGACTCGCTTTCATATTTCCAGTGGTTAGCTCCAAGTTACGAAACCGCTTTATTATGAAGCCGGCTGTGGCGCGTTCTTTCTGACGTCACTTCCTGTGTGGGGCGCGGTCTTTATGGCGTCACTTCCTCTCCGAACGCAGTTTATAAACGATCAATGAGTCCATACAAGGATAAGAGCCGGAGATTCAAGAAATACACGGCGCACTTACCCGTGTAAAAAAATATCCAAGGAGGGGACCCTTGAACAATGGTTTAGTGTGGCCGAAACGGGGCTTAGGCTAAATATTTATTTGTTTAAGGGGTTAAACGCCTTAGTGTAGACATAGCCTGAGAACCGAACCCAAGCGTCTGATAAACCTGACCACTCCCCTTATGCCGCATGCTGACGTGCTGAGCTGCATAGATGGTCAATTAGATAGCAACATATGATTTTCATTCCATCGCTTACCTCATGGCGCTCTGCCTCTTCATGTCTTTCCCTCACACCCTTTTGCTTTCACATGAAATATGATGTTTTGTTTTCATGGCGGCAATAAAAGGTTTGTCTTGGACAACGTCGTCTTTATCTGGGAGGCTTCGGCTCGGTCCCTGATGTTTCTTTATGCCTGGAAGAGAAACAAAAGGTCAGCGGTTTTTTTTTACGAGAATTGGTGTGTTTATCTGAAACGCTTGAAGGCTGAGTTTTTTCCGAGGAATAACAAGGCGGGAGATATGACTGAAGCTCTCAGCAGCCACTCGGTGCCGGAAAGTGTCAAACATGCAGGTGAGAGGCATGAGGAGGGATTAGTGCGTGGCATTAATTGAGTTTGAATTGACCCATGACACTTGGAAGGAGGGAGGGAGGTTAAACACACTGCTACTTCTACACACTAGGGTTGTACGGTATACCGTTACTGGTATAGTATCGCGGTACTATTGAATCAAAAATAGTACTATACTCTGTTTGAAAAGCACCGGTTCCCGGACATGACGGCACATCGTGTCATTGCTGGTTTTACGAGCAGACAACCATGTTCGGCAGCGCACAATCACGGAGTACTTACAGACAGACAGTGTGTAGACAGAAAAGGGAGAACGGACGCATTTTGGCTTAAAAACTAACGATAAAGGTGAAGTTATAACACTGAAACGCCCTCAGGAAGAGGTGCTTTAAAACATGGCTAGCTAGCTAGCGGTGAACGTCCATTCGAAGCTACTTCTAAATCCCTAATCCTCGCCTCCGTGGCGACGAATAAAGTACATATCTTACAAGTATCATCCCTGCAGGACGAGGAATAGCTAAACATGCTTCACTACACACCGTAGGAGGATACGATAGCTAACCGCTAACAGCAAGCTAGCACCCTGAATGTAAACAAATGCCATTGGTCGATCTACACCTGACATCCACTGTAATGATACCAAGTACAATAGCGTATCCAGTCGATACTACTATCCATTTTATCTTTACAAAATCTTTTTTCCTTTTTATAAAATTCATATTATGTTTATAAACTCAGTAAATATGTCCCCGGACACATGAGGACTTTGAATATGACCAATGTATGATCCTGTAACTACCTGGTATCGGATCGATAACAAAATGTGTGGTATCATCCAAAACTAATGTAAAGTATCAAACAACAGGAGAATAAATGATTATCACATTTTAACAGAAGTGTAGATAGAACCTGTTAAAAGAGAAAGTAACCAGAAAGTAACAGTAAATGAATAAATGGATTAATAATAATTTTTTACAGTTTATCCCTCATAATGTTGACAAAATAGAATGATCAATGACACAATATGTTACTGCATATGTCAGCAGACAAATTAGGAGCCTTTGTTTGCTTACTTACTAATAATAGACAAGTTTTCTTGTATGTTCACTATTTTATTTAGGGACAAACTTGCAATTAGAAATATATGTTTAATGTACCCTAAGATTTTTTGTTAAAATAAAGCCAATAATTAAATATTTTTGTGGTCCCACCTTATTTAGAAAAAGTACCGGAAAGTATCGACATACATTTTGCTACCGGTATCGGTACTACAATATTAGTATCGGGACAACACTACTACTACTACACACACACACACACACACACACACACACACACACACACACACACACACACACACACACACACACACACACACACACACACACACACACATATCTATGTCCAATCCTGTTGAAGGGGCCCCTGCTGTGTCCTTAAAGAGGACATCAGTGCCGGGGAGTTCATCTTTCAACACACCGGCCAAGTAAGTGAAGAGAGACGGCTAAAGACGGAGTGATGGACAGGCTAATTAGTCACTTGATTGACAACTCCAGCCAGAGACCAGTATAGAAAATTGCAAGTCGCTCAGAAATTGCGAGTGAACGCTGAACGATTCTGTACCACAGCCACAAATTAATGGACACACTGGTTAAAAAAAATAAAAATCTCATTATATGTTAGCAATGCCAAGATGCTATTATGCACCTTGGTGGCAGAGAACATCATTAGAGTAGCTCCACCAATCCCCGATTTTTGCGGACCAATAAATCACCAATTCTCCAACAATATGCATATTTTCTTTACTTACTAGTTTTGAAACAGTTTTTAATGAAACCGCTATAAAGTATGCGAGCAACATAGAAAATTATAAAAAAGTAATTTAAAGTCACAATGACACTAATGCTTGTCTCTCAACATTCAGAAATCAATACCATACCACACCAACTTTATTTATAAAGCCCTTTAAAAGCAACCACAGTTAAAAAAAACAAAGGGCTGTACCCCACAAAGAAATACAGGCAAAGGACAGACTAAAATATAACATTTAAAACAGAGGTAAGAAACACACACACACACATATATATATATATATATATATATATATATATATATATATATATATATATATATATATATATATATATATATATATATATATATATATATATATATATATATATATATATATATATATATATATACATATATATATATATATATATATATATATATATACATATATATATGTATATATATATATATATATATATATATATATATATATATATATATATATATATATATATATATATATATATACATATATATATGTATATATATATATATATATATATATATATATATATATATATATACATATATATATGTATATATATGTATATATACATCAGTGGTTCTTAACCTGGTTCGATCGAACCCTAAGGGTTTGGTATGTCGGCATCAGGGGTTCGGTGGAGCCTCCGCCGCGGAGGTCAAGACACACCCGACTGACTCATCGTGTAAATAAAAACTTCTCCCTATCGGCGTATTATGGATATGGCAACAGCAGAAGTCACACTGATTTGCAGGTGTGTAATTTGTTGTGAGTTCATGCACTGTGTTGGTTTTGTTCTTTGAACAAGGTGATGTTTATGCACGGTTCATTTTGTGCACCTGTAAAAAAAACATAACTTTGTCTTGAATTTGAAAAAAAAAACATTTTATTTTTCACTAAAGAAGGGTTCAGTGAATGCGCATATGAAACTGGTGGGGTTCGGTACCTCCAACAAGGTTAAGAACCACTGATATATTTATATATATATATATATATATATATATATATATATATATATATATATATATATATATATATATATATATATATATATATATATATATATATATATATATATATATATATACATAGGTATATTCGCTAAGTAGAATCACAGCTGACCTGGACATTGGAAAGTTCTCTTGCCGTCTGAGAAGTGTTGTATCCCAAATAGCTGCAATCGCTTTGTCTTAAGGTATTTACGTGTGATTTCCACAAATGTACAGACGGAAGGAAAAACACGGGCATGTCTGGATGACTCGCCTCCATCTTTCCAGTGGTTAGCTCCGAGTTACGAAACCGCTTCATTATGAAGCTGGCTGTGGCACGTTCTTTCTGCCGTCACTTCCTGTGTGGGCGCGGTCTTTCTGCCGTCACTTCCTCTCTGAACTCAGTTTGTAAACGATCAATTAGTCCATACAAAGCTAAGAGCCGGATATTCAATAAATACACGGCGCACTTACCCGTGTAAAAATGTGTCCTAGGAACGCTTAAACGCTGGTTTAGTGTGGCTGAAACGGGGCTTAATTATTCGTTTAAGGGGTTAAACGACTTAGTGTAGACATAGCCTAATACATAGTGCTTTGGTCATGTGAACGGAGCCTTGTTGCTGAATACTACGATCCAAATAGGAGGCCTTGCAGTTGTGACCATGCGTTGCAGTGACAGACAGACAGCTCAGGTCAGAGGATGAGATGAAGCAGACAGCTGGGCCCGAGCGAACGTTTGTCGGAATGGACGAACTGAAAGGTTGTGGACTGCATTCTGCGAGTGTTCTAAAGTTAGAGAGCACATGTCCGTAAAAGTCCCAAAACCTGTCCAGAGCGTGTCAACACATGCTTTCATAGCCCCCACTCCTACCACCACTCCCCTACCTCCCTGTGTGAGTGTGTGCACATCTCACTGTTTGCCCAACCCCGCCAGAGCGTGTAGATAAACAGCGCAAAAAAGGGGGGCGCCATCATTTGCTAATATAACAAATCCTGTGTCAGTGTTGATATTTCATTTTCTTTCCAGAAGCTTATTGTGTCAATTTCCTGTCCCGCCTGGCGAGTTCAAAGGTTCATGAACTCGCAGTTGGAAGTGGAACTTGCGCCCCGCATGGACGCGACCTGCAGACCTTGTTTCAGAGACAGAAAATCTTCTGTTCTGCATCCGTGCGGGGAATTCAACTGGGTCAATTAATTTGAATGGAGAAACAAGATGTTTAATTATCATCCAGGGTGTACCCCGCCTTCCGCCCGAATGCAGCTGAGATTGGCTCCAGCACCCCCCGCGACCCAGAAAGGGACAAGCGGTATAAAATGGATGGATGGATGGATATATATGTCTGTGTTGGCACACAGTCGTTTTTTTCTTTCTGATCCAATGAAAAGTTTCAAATAGCTGATGACAAAGGACATGAACCAATATAAACTTGGACCTTCGTTACTTCTGTCATCTTAGGTCCCTTCTACACTAGCCGGCTAAGGTTATCCAGGGTAAATCCCACCTAACCTTATCCTTGTCCACACACACACAATGGTCCGCCGGCGCAACGCGACCTAGTACGCATGCGACTTTATATACTCTGGACCTAGACGTTGAGTCTGCGACATGCATGGCGGACAATAACTGATACAGTCTGCTTTGCCAGTCCAAATGCATTCGCCTTTTTCCGTAGTCTTCCCTTGATGGCCTAGTAATACAAAGCACACGCTACCTTTTTTTTATCAAATCCACGGGAGCCTGCATCCTCGTTGTCTCTCCTTCGACAAATGGACAAAGTTTTTCGATAAATAGAATCACAGCTGACCTGGACATTGGAAAGTTCTCTTGCCGTTTGAGAAGTGTTGTATCCCAAATAGCTGCAATCGCTTTCTCTTAAGGTATTCATGTGTGATTTCCAAAAGCGTCTGTACATGTAGAAGTAGGAAAAACACGGGCATGTCTGGATGACTCGCCTCCATCTTTCTAGTGTTTACCTCCGAGTGGAAACAGGTTGTTATGAAGGTGGCTGTGGCGCGTTCTTTCCGACGTCACTTCCTGTGTGGGGCGCGATCTTTCTGGCGTCACTTCCTCTCCGAACTCAGTTTGTAAACGATCAATGAGTCCATACAAAGCTAAGAGCCGGAGATTCAAGAAATACACGACGCACATACCCGTGTAAAAAATGATCCAAGGAGGGTTACCTTAAACGCTGGTTTAGTGTGGCTGGCACGATGCTTAGGCTAAATAATTATTAGTGTAGACATAGTCTTAGTTCAGGGTTATTCAACTGGCAGCCCGGGGGCCAAATCTGGCATGGGGGATGACACTAGAGTGCTCCTATTGTATAGAGGAACTTGGACCACTGTAACCATATTGTCAGACCCTTGCTTTGATATTTTAACCTTGGTAGCAAACGTAGAAAAACTGGGGTCCAAACTTGCTGTAGCTTGTTTACTTCAGACACAGACAGTAGTCACGTGTTCAACTTAGTGTTGTCCCGATACCAATATTTTGGTACCAGTACCAAAATTATTTTGATACTTTCGGTACTTTTCTAGTAAAGGGGACCACAAAAAATGGTATTATTGGCTTTATTTTAACAAAAAATCTTAGGGTACAATAAACATATGTTTCTTATTGCAAGTTTTAGTGAACATACTAGACAACTTGTCTTTTAGTAGTAAGTAAGCAAACAAAGGCTCCTAATTTAGCTGCTGACGTATGCAGTAACATATTGTGTCATTTTCCATTCTATTATTTTGTCAAATAATGGTAGAAAATGAATTATTAATCTACTTGTTCATTTACTGTTAATATCTGCTTACTTTCTCTTTTAACATGTTCTATCTACACTTCTGTTAAAATGTAATATTTAGTAATTCTTCTGTTGTTTCCATCCATCCATCCATTTTTTACCGCTTATTACCTTTGGGGTCGCGGGGGGCGCTGGAGCCTATCTCAGCTACAATCGGGCGGAAGGCAGTGTACACCCTGGACAAGTTGCCACCTCATCGCAGGGCTCTTTTGTTGTTTGATACTTTACATTAGTTTTGGATGACACCACAAATTTGGGTATCAATCCGATACCAAGACGTCACAGGATCATACATTAATAATAATCGTAATAATGGATTAGATTTATATAACACTTTCCTAGACTTAGTGTAGATATGGCCTTAGTGCCATGAAGGAAAGATCATACACTAATAATAATCATAATAATGGATTAGATTTATACAGTGCTTTTCTAGACACTCAAAGCGCTTCACAGAGAAGTGAGGACCCATCATTCATTTACATGTGGTGGTGGTAAGCTACTTTCATAGCCACAGCTGCCCTGGGTTAGACTGACGGAAGCGTGGCTGCCAGTTTGCGCCTGTGGCCCCTCCGACCACCACCTATCATTCATCACTCATTCACCAGTGTGAGCAGCACTGTGGGCAAGGGTGTAGTGTCCTGCCCAAGGACACAACGGCAGCGATTTTGGAGGGGAGCGAACCTGCAACCCTCAGGTTTCTGGCACGGCATTGGTCATATTCAAAGTTGTTATGTGTCCAGGGACATATTTCCTGAGTTTATAAACATAATAACCGAAAGAAGATGTTGTGATGCCAAAAAATATTGACGTAATCATAGTTGTATCTACTAGATACGCTCCTGTACTTGGTATCATTACAGTGGATGTTAGGTGTAGATCCACCAATGGCGTTTGTTTACATTTTGGAGGGTGGCGGACTGGTACTTTTCAGAGGCGATATAGTACCGAATATGATTCATTAGTATCGCAGTACTATAATAATACCGGTATACCTGTACAACCCTAGTTCAACTTTAGTTACACTCGTAGTGTTCCTCAGGGTTATTCAACTGATGAGCTGGGAGTTCAGTTAAAACAAATTTGTGAAAAACTCCCATTCTTACAGCAAATTCTTTAGAGTGCTGTCCTAAAGATGATCTTTGATTGGCTTTTTTGCAGATGGTCCCTAAAAACAGTTGAGCGCTTCTGTAACTCTGGCAAAATAAATTAGACCAAAGTCAAATGTTTACAACATGTCTGGTTCTCTGGAATATACAAAATAATGGCCCCACGGTTTCTGTAAAAGTGGCCCCCCCAAAACCTTTTAATTGAATATCCCTGTTCTAAGTCCTTTCATACGTAAGTAAAAATTAACTTTCTATTTCTTTGAGGGGACTATAATGATGCAGAACCACTGCGAGACGACCACAGATGCATGTTTATGTAGCATTTGCCAGGTCAACAACCTCGCAATGCTGCCTACTTGTAAGCTAAATCGTTTATGGCTGGCTCTCGCGGTGTAAAAAGGCACGCCAAGCATCCCGCTAGTTTGACATGACACAAATCTCTGCTAAGATGACAGAGCTCCTGCAAGGCAAACATGCCTCTTTTATACAACAGATTCAAGGATCAAAGGCAGGCATGAGACATTTCCAAACAACTGAGTCCAACATTTTGGTTTTGGGTAAAAAAAAAAAGAAAAAAGTCCTGTTGTCCAGTTTAAAACAATGTTGTGACAATCATGCAAACAATTCGGCATTGTTTGTTGTTATTTTCGGTGGGATTTTGCATAAAACTCAGACTAAACTTTGGCAGGGGTCGGCGACCTTTATTATCAAAAGAGACATTCTGCCGCTTCTTCCACCAAAGAAAAATGGTGTAGAGCCGCAAAATGTAACACAGCTTATAAACTTTTAAAATTTTCATCTTTTTTATTTGTATTTTACAGGGAACAGAATATGTCCATGTGAAATAAAGTATTTTCCTTTTCTCTTTTCTTTTTTTGGCAAGTATTCATAGTTAGCACACTCGAGAAACTGAACTGAACTACCGTATTTTTCGGACTATAAGTCGCAGTTTTTTTCATAGTTTGGCCGGGGGTGCGACTTATACTCAGGAGCGACTTATGTGTGAAATTATTAACACATTACTGCAAAATATCAAATAATATTATTTAGCTCATTCACGTAAGAGACTAGACGTATAAGATTTCATGGGATTTAGCGATTAGGAGTGACAGATTGCTTGGTAAACGTATAGCATGTTCTATATGTTATAGTTATTTGAATGACTCTTACCATAATACATACTTGCCAACCCTCCCGTTTTTAGCGGGAGAATCCCGATATTCAGCGCCTCTCCCGACAACCTCCCGACAGAGATTTTCTCCCGACAAACTCCCGGTATTCAGCCGGAGCTGGAGTCCACGCCCCCCCCCCCAAAAAAAGTCTGCCGCAGCTGCGATTGGACCTGACCAGCCTCCGGGTACAAGTACTGGAGTACCAATTGCTTGCCAGGGAAGATCTTCCCCAGGAAGCAAGGATTGACCGGTTTTGTGCCATGCTAGGGAGAGATGGAAGATTCCACACTCTCGTGCATTTGATGAAAGCACTTTTGTGCGTGCCACACAGCAATGCATCATCAGAGAGGGTGTTCAGCATGGTTAGAAAAATAGTGACAGAGAATAGAAAGAGGATGGACAATTCAACCCTTAACAAAGCATTGTACTTTCAAGTACGACAATGAGTAGATGAGTGTTGTGTGTGTGTGTGTATATGTGTAAATAAATGAACACTAAAATTCAAGTATTTCTTTTATTTATATATATAATAAAATAAATAAATAAATATATATATATATATATATATATATATATATATATATATATATATATATATATATATATATATATATATATATATATATATATATATATATATATAGCTAGAATTCACTGAAAGTCAAGTATTTATATATATATATATATATATATATATATGAAATACTTGAGTTGGTGAATTCTAGCTGTAAATATACTCTCCTCTTAACCACGCCCCTAACCCCCGCCACAACCATGCCCGCCCCCCACCCCCGACCAATGCGACTTATACATGTTTTTTTCCTTCTTTATTATGCCTTTTCGGCAGGTGCAACTTATACTCCGGTGCGACTTATACTCCGAAAAATACGGTAGTCTCTTTTACTTGCCTTCCTTGCGGCCTGATAGGCATTTGGAAATTATGGAACTCTTTTTTTAAAAATGCTAACTTTTCCTACTGCGGCGTCAACAAATCTGAGAGAGACACAACAAGGAGGCAGAAGACCCGCATGCGGCTCGAGAGCCACAAATTGCAGACCCCTGGTTTAAGGTGTCAGCCTCAGGCATGCATTTTTATCGTGAATTGTCATCGTGGTGTGGACCCGTCAATCATCATCAACCTTTGTTTCCGTAGCAAGTAGTGTTGTCCCGATACCAATATTTTTGTATCAGTACCAAAATTATTTCGATACTTTTCGGTACTTTTCTAAATAAAGGGGACCACAAAAAATGGCATAATTGGCTTTATTTAAAAAAAAAATCTTAGGGTTTTTTAATCATGTTTCTTATTGCAAGTTTGTCCTTAAATAAAATAGTGAACATACAAGACAACTTGTCTTTTATTAGTAAGTAAGCAAACAAAGGCTCCAAATTCAGCTGCTGACATACGCAGTAACATATTGTGTCATTTTCCATTCTATTATTTTGTCAACATTATTAGGGATAAGTGGTAGAAAATGAATTATTAATCTCCTTGTTCATTTACTGTTAATATCTGCTTACTTTCTCTTTTAACATGTTCTGTCTACACTTCTGTTAAAATGTAATAATCACTAATTCTTCTGTTGTTTGATACTTTACATTAGTTTTAGATGACACCACAAATTTGGGTATCAATCCGATACCAAGACGTCACAGGATCATACATTAATAATAATCGTGATAATGGATTAGATTTATATAACACTTTCCTAGACTTAGTGTAGACATGGCCTTAGTGCCATGAAGGAAAGCTCTGCTTCCTTTGGGTGGAAGTGCACCTGTTGGTTTATGTGGACTCCAAAACAAGAAGGAAATACTCACTATTCAAGTCAAAACGATAATATAGTCATACAGTAAATGAGTGTCGACTATCAATATTGCAGATGCTCAAATCCTTTATGATGATTTTGACCTTTCTTCTGTGCACCACTGATGAGTCACCAGTCAATCATAAGGTGCTTTTGAATGGGCTGTTGAGTGGTTAACAATCCAACACCATCTGCACAGATGCCAGATTTGTAAAAAAAAGAACTACATTACCTTAGTCCAGAGAGGCGTTCTTTGTTGTTGTCATCTTGTCCCCTTCCTAATCTGCTTATTGCATCCTCCTCGTTTCACCTCATTCAGGGTAAGGTCAACAAAAATGCTGTTCAGCATTGCCGTATTGTGTTAGTATTGAATGTAAACATTACCTTAAAGGCCTACTGAAACCCACTACTACCGACCACGCAGTCTGATAGTTTATATATCAATGATGAAATCTTAACATTGCAACACATGCCAATACGGCCGGGTTAACTTATAAAGTGCAATTTTAAATTTTCCCGCGAAATTTCCGGTTGAAAACGTCTATGTATGATGACGTATGCGCGTGATGTCAATCGTTGAAGCGGAAGTATTCGGACGCCATTGTATCCAATACAAAAAGCTCTGTTTTCATCGCAAAATTCCACAGTATACTGGACATCTGTGTTGGTGAATCTTTTGCAATTTGTTTAATGAACAATGAAGACCGCAAAGAAGAAAGCTGTAGGTGGGATCGGTGTATTAGCGGCTGGCTGCAGCAACACAACCAGGAGGACTTTGAGTTGGATAGCAGACGCACTATCCGACGCTAGCCGCCGACCGCATCGATGATCGGGTGAAGTCCTTCGTCGCGCCGTCGATCGCTGGAACGCAGGTGAGCACGAGTGTTGATGAGCAGGTGAGGGCTGGCTGGCGTAGGTGGATAGCTAATGTTTTTAGCATAGCTCTGTGAAGTCCCGTAGCTAAGTTAGCTTCAATGGCGTCGTTAGCAACAGCATTGTTAAGCTTCGCCAGGCTGGAAAGCATTAACCGTGTAGTTACAGGTCCATGGTTTAATAGTATTGTTGATTTTCTGTCTATCCTTCCAGTCAGGGGTTTATTTCTTTTGTTTCTATCTGCAGTTAAGCCCGATGCTATCACGTTAGCTCCGTAGCTAAAGTGCTTCGCCGATGTATTGTCGTGGAGATAAAAGTCACTGTGAATGTCCATTACGCGTTCTCGACTCTCATTTTCAAGAGGATATAGTATCCGAGGTGGTTTGAAATACAAATCCGTGATCCACAATAGAAAAAGGAGAAAGTGTGGAATCCAATGAGCCAGCTTGTACCTAAGTTACGGTCAGAGCGAAAAAAGATGCGTCCTGCACTGCACTCTAGTCCTTCACTCTCACGTTCCTCATCCACGAATCTTTCATCCTCGCTCAAATTAATGGGGTAATCATCGCTTTTTCGGTCCGAATCGCTCTCGCTGCTGGTGTAAACAATGGGGAAATGTGAGGAGCCTTTAAACCTGCGACGTCACGCTACTTCCGGTACAGGCAAGGCTTTTTTTTATCAGCGACCAAAAGTTGCGAACTTTATCGTCGATGTTCTCTACTAATTCCTTTCAGCAAAAATATGGCAATATCGCGAAATGATCAAGTATGACACATAGAATGGATCTGCTATCCCCGTTTAAATAAAAACATTTCATTTCAGTAGGCCTTTAAGAGTGAGAATCCTTATCCTTAGATATCTATGAACAAGGTCCTTTATAAAGCACTTCTTTACACGTTATTTACAGTATTGATTCTACAGAAGGTCTGTCTACAACCAACACATGCATGAGCAAGGTCTTTATGGATATAAGACATCTATGGTGTGAGCGGCACAAGGATAAGTGCAAATTGGCCTTGAACCGTGCAAATTCCCTCATGTACATGCATGTGAGGTACCACTGTGTATGTATGCACGGAGGTTTGTGCGCGGTCCTGAGTGCATGCACACCCATGTCTATATTATCAGGTGACCTTTGCCGCCCTATAGAAGGCAGGCGCTGTCCGCAATAAGACACGCAGTCAAAGTACCCGACACACCACTTAACCCCCCGCCTGGGACCTTGACAGCTTCTCCGTGGGAGGCTGACCCTGAAGGTCCTGGAAAAAAGCTTTGTTCGTACCGAACACACACACATTGCTGCTTTTAATACAGACTGCTTGTCCGCACGAACGTAGTGTACATGCAGCAGCTAACTTTTTGACAGGCGTGAGGTATCAGCAGCGGGGTCCATATGTCAGCTCACCACTGACAAAGAGCTTTGTTGTCCCATCTGGATTTACGACTCTCGCCTTGTCCTCTTGACCGCCTCACTATGTCTTCTTGGCTGCATATATCTGCTGCAGGCATGTTTGAGTGTGCATTAACAGTCATTAAATATAAGCAAACACAATTTCGACAGGCTGCTATAAAGAAAGAAACTCTGCACACTATTATATACTGTGTATATATATATATATATATATATATATATATATATATATATATATATATATATATATATATATATATATATATATATATATATATATAATATATATATATAAACTCACTACCGTTAAAAACTTTGGTGTCACATTGAAATGTCCTTATTTTTGAAGGAAAAGCACTGTACTTTTCAATGAAGATAACTTTAAACTAGTCTTAACTTTAAAGAAATACACTCTATACATTGCTAATGTGGTAAATGACTATTCTAGCTGCAAATGTCTGGTTTTTGGTGCAATATCTACATAGGTGTGTAGAGGCCCATTTCCAGAAACTATCACTCCAGTGTTCTAATGGTACAATGTGTTTGCTCATTGGCTCAGAAGGCTAATTGATGATTAGAAAAACCCTTGTGCAATCATGTTCACACATCTGAAAACAGTTTAGCTCGTTACAGAAGCTACAAAACTGACCTTCCTTTGAGCAGATTGAGTTTCTGGAGCATCACATTTGTAGGGTCAATTAAACGCTCAAAATGGCCAGAAAAAGATAACTTTCATCTGAAACTCGACAGTCTATTCTTGTTCTTAGAAATGAAGGCTATTCCACAAAATTGTTTGGGTGACCCCAAACTTTTGAACGGTAGTGTATATATATATATATTAAATATATATATATATATATATATATATATATATATATATATATATATATATATATATATATATATACACTATATTGCCAAAAGTACTTGGCCACCTGCCTTTACTGACATATGAACTGGAAGTGCCATCCCATGGAATTGTCCAAAATGTTTTGGTATCCTGGAGCATTCAAAGTTCCCTTCACTGGAACTAAGGGGCCAAGCCCAACTCCTGAAAAACAACCCCACACCATAATTCCTCCTCCACCGAATTTCACACTCTGCACAATGCAGTCCGAAATGTAGCGTTCTCCTGGCAACCTCCAAACCCAGACTGGTCCATCAGATTGCCAGATGGAAAAGTATGATTCATCACTCCAGAGAACGTGTCTCCACTGCTCTAGAGTCCAGTGGCGACGTGCTTTACACCACTGCATCCGACGCTTTGTATTGGACTTGCTGATGTATGGCTTAGATGCAGCTGCACGGCCATGGAAACCCATTCCTTGAAGCTCTCTGCGTACTGTACGTGGGCTAATTGGAAGGTCACATGAAGTTTGGAGCTCTGTAGCAACTGACTGTGCAGAAAGTCTTTGCACTATGCTTTTCAGCATCCACTGACCCCTCTCTGTCAGTTTATGTGGCCTACCACTTGGTGGCTGACTTGCTGTTGTTCCCAAACTCTTCACTTTTCCTATGATAAAGTTGACTTTGGAATATTTAGGAGCGAGGAAATTTCACGACTGGGTTTGTTGCACAGTTGGCATCCTATGACAGTTCCACGCTGGAAATCACTGAGAGCGGCCCATTCTTTCACAGATGTTTGTAGAAACAGTCTCCATGCCTAAGTGCTTGATTTTATACACCGGGCCAAGTGATTAGGACACCTGAATCTCATCATTTGGATGGGTGGCCAAATACTTTTGGCAATATAGTGTATAGTACAGGCCAAAAGTTTGGACACACCTTCTCATTCAATGTGTTTTCTTTATTTGCATGACTATTTACATTGTAGATTGTCACTGAAGGCATCAAAACTATGAATGAAAACATGCGGAGTTATGTACTTAACATAAAAAGGTGAAATAACTGAAAGCATGTTTTATATTCTAGTTTCTTCAAAATAGCCACCCTTTGCTCTGATTACTGTTTTGCACACTCTTGGCATTCTCTCGATGAGCTTCGAGAAGTAGTTTTGGGTTTTCACTTCAGAGGTGTCATAGTTTTGATGCCTTCAGTGACAATCTACAATGTAAATAGTCATGAAAATAAAGTAAACACATTGAAATGAGAATGTGTGTCCAA
This sequence comes from Entelurus aequoreus, assembly GCF_033978785.1. Lineage (NCBI taxonomy): Eukaryota > Metazoa > Chordata > Actinopteri > Syngnathiformes > Syngnathidae > Entelurus > Entelurus aequoreus. The sequence continues at coordinate 31,552,183 of NC_084747.1, read as the reverse complement.
ACGTTTGGCCTGTACTGTATATATACAGTATATATGTATGTTTTGAGCTTATTCTAATTACCGTATTTCCTTGAATTGGCGCAGGGAATATAGTATTCGCACGTCTAGAATTACTGCCGGGTCAAACTCGTTTCTCAAAATAATTAACGCATGCTTGGCCTTATCGCCGGTTTATTATTGAAGCTGGATCAAATTCGTTTTGCAAAATATTAATTTTATTATCGCATGTCTATAATTTTCGCCGGGTCAAACTCGTTTAGCAAAATATTTAACATATGGCTAGAACTTCCACTGGGTCAAATTCGTTACGTCACGAGTGACGCTCTACCTGACCTCATTTTCAAAATGGAGGAAGCTGCTTTCAGTAGTTTACAATCGCACAAAGGAAAAAAGATAAAGAGCTTTTCAGTAGGATTTAAGGTCCAAGCTATTGAATACCGGTACAGTATGCTAAAGAGAACAGTAAGCAGCTATGTTTTATTAATACACCGTAGCTGCGTGTGTGAAATACTGTATAAGTCATTAAATGACTCCCGCCTCCTGGTGGTAGAGGGCGCTGCCGCGCTAGTGATCCTTCTTGCGACTTCCGGTACTGCAGAAGAAGTGAACACACGCAGCAAGAGATTTTTTTTTCTTCATTTTAACAAGGATTACATACCGGTATCTAAAATAAAACAGTTTTCTAAACTGGACTTTCAATCGAAGCAGGATGTAATAATTAAAGGAATATCTCCATCGAAACAGAGACTTTTAAAACTGAAGAAAGAAAATAAGGAAGACTTCTATAAACAAGTTATCGATGCTTTTGGTCAGAAGGAGCTGCAAATGGACTCCATTTATAAGTACAGGTAAGACCATAATAACGTTTTTTTAATTAAATGTGCTTTTCATGATGGTATGCTTACATCACACTCAAAGCGCACGCCTAAATTTTATAGATTCCTTTTGGTAAACGCCGGAGTGAGAAGAGGTTTTAAAATAATTACCGCATGCACGGCCATCCCGCCGGTTTCCGGTAAACGCAGGTGTGACAGGAGGTTTTAAATTAATTAACGCCCCTGCGGCTATTCAAGGAAATACGGTATATACAGTTACCAAACTTTTCATTTGGTACACCTGCACTAAAAAATATACAAATATTGTACCAATATAGAACAATAGTACTTCAATTAAAGAGCTTAATTGGTTCTGTGAGAGAGCTCTTAAAGGAGTCAAACTATGAATTTGTTCTACAATTAACACACTTCCTTGTGGTCTTCATAACATGTAACGATGGTTCTTTTGCCCAACTTTTGCATAGATTATGTTTTACAGGCAACTTAGATTGGTCTTTGACTTGATCTGACCAATCTAAGTCTATGAGCATGAACTGATTAAGTGTACTTGGATGAGAGGCAAAAGGTCTTCTAAGAGAAACCAAACAGTCCAGTGAGGGAGGGGTGTAGCATCAGTCCGGCCCAGCATCACTATATCATTGAATACCCTAACGTACAGTAGTTTTATGAAGTAATGTAATAAAATGCACAGTATTTACCTAAGAGAGTGGACTTTTACAGTATCTCCTCCCTTCCGACAAACACACCGTCAGCAGCTTCTCCATATTTTTATGGATACATGTCCACCGTTTATATATCATTTTAACGTCCTTGGCTGGCGTTAGACTCCTCCTGCTTCAGTATGGTGCAGACTAGCAACTTGACGGCTTTGTAAAGTCGACTACACAATCGGTCTTGTTTTCAATGAAGATAATCCGCATCTTCACACCCACGTTCTTCTTTTAAATAGTTGGAAAACAATCCTTTATGTCGGATTCTAGCCACAAACTATTGCTAGTGAGTAAGACCGGATGTTTCGGGCGGATGTCTACTGTGACATTTGCCACACCGACTAATGGAGGGGATGCTTGTATATCAAATATTTTGCTTGCAACTTAAAGCATAGCAATTAGCCGAGAAACCGCTCTTATCTCAACACTCTTAAGTTAAGTTGAGATACCTGTGTGTGTTTGATATTGTGGTTGTACGGCATTGCATTAGTTTGAGAGCTGTTTCTAATGTGTTGACCCTCGAGTGTAGCTGCACACTATTCGAAATGTCTCTTAGAAGGATGTAGTGTACTTTTACAGTTGATAACATTAGCATGTTGTCAAAGACATATTTACATTGTGGGTTGTGCAAATGTTCTTCATGTTGTGGCTGGTTAATGATGATGATTTCAGCCGCTTACGCCTGTGCAATTCAACATGTCCGAAAAGAAGTAGGAAGAATCAGAGCTTTGTTTGACCTCCCCCCTCCATGTCTCAGCAATCACTGATCGTCAACCTCTTGTCTCTAAGTACTACAAGGTCTATAATAGAGAATGGAAGACTAAATATGAATACCTAATAATACTAAATAATAGCTTCGACAGATGAAAAACATACAACAATACACAAGTAAAAGAAACTAGAATTACCATTTAGTATTTGCAAGTCTTATTCCTAATTCCTATAGTGATCTTTTACTGGCATGTAAATGCATACTATACATTAATTTCACCTTCATGTTGTACTTCCTAACAACAATCTGCCTCTCTTCTTTGGTCGTTTCGTCCTTTAAAGTCCACAAATTAGACGTCCATTTTTTTTCTGGAGAGATGACAGCTGCATGTGTAATCTAATTGTGATAGCGCACTCATCATGCTGATGTATCTCTATTATTAGTTATGTGTTAAAAGCTTGGGATGCAGGTGGGCGGACAGCTTAGAGGAAATCTTGATGTTTTGATGCCATGTGTGATGTGGCACATCAACCCCACCTACCAAGGTGTGTAAACGACTTTCTGAGCGAAACGGGTGTGCATCATTGCAAGTAATAGGAGGGTTAGTGTGAAATATTGTCATCACTCAATGGCGGCAGACAAGCCAATGAGTCGAAACAAACAAAACAATATGGCTTGACAGGTATTTTTTGTTTTTCATAGTGGCAGCTTTTTTTCAATTTTGAGTAAAATATTCAAGTCAACAATATGGGACATTTTGCTAGAACAATGCATATAGTTTGATGTAAGACTGTAATGTAATTCACTAGAGCTCAGTTTAGCACTTCAAATTTCCATTTTGCATGTTTGCACAGTGTCCCGATCTGATATTGATATCGGATATCAGTTCGATATCAGCAAAAAAACTAGTTTTGGATTATATTGGCTTTCATCTAAAATCTCCGATATGAGCTCCAATACAAGCAGTCCTGCAGTGCGTTTACTCGTGCAAAGCTGGACAGCTAGTGAACATCTAAATGTCCTTCAATAAGCACATAAGGTTGGTATTTTTTCGTATTTTAGTCAAGTCATTTACAAAAGGTAAACATTGTAGATTATAGTCTACTAGGAGCTAGCAGGTACACATCAGCTAAGCACACAATAGCACACAAGCTAGACATTTTATTTGATTTTTATTAAGGATACCCATTAGCTGGTTGCCACAACAACCCACTAGTCTTCCTGGGGTCCACAAACTCAATACAATTAGAAGTAAAAGCATATAATTATAACTACACAATACAGAAAAAAATAAAAGCATCAATAAGAAAACAAGCAAACAATTTACAGTCACAGAATAATAATCACCATATAAATATAACTACACAATATAAAACCAAACAAAATCATCAACAAGCAAACTAATTTAAAGACTCAGATAAAATAATATTACTTTATTTTTAAAAACCTGTTTACTTTCAATGCCGGTGAGAATTTGAGGCAGTTTATTCCAGAGTGATGCAGATCTATAAATAAAAGATTTCCGCAAAGCATTCTTCCTCGGACGAGGGAGTACAAAATGCCCCTCACTAGACGCCCTGGTATTATGATTATGTATAGTGCTACTGTGAATATTTGGGCCATATGCCCTTAATTAAACAACATTGCCGTCTAAAACATTTGTCTATACAAGCAAGTATCAAAAATTAAAGTTGCATATAATTTACAAATACAAATTCTCCGAGGCAGAAGTATATTAAAATGTATCTAGTAAAAAAACGTGTCCGCATCATTCAAATGCATCATGAGGATCATACTCTTAACTTAATAAATTATTGTGAACAAAACACATTATCATTGCACTTCAAATTAAGTAAAGACAGCATAATAAGTATTTTCCAGTTAAGAAATAGGTTAGTGTTTTTCATTATTATAATCAGTCTCTGGATATTTTTACTTGCTCAAGCCATTTCTAACATTACACACTGCAAAACAATAAAAGTATCTGCTATGATTTATAAGGGTATTGTATCGGGTTTATATTGGCATTGGCCCTTAGTTAAAGCTCCAATATCGATATCGGAAGTGAAAAAGTAATATCGGGACAACCCTACCTAAAACAGGCTAAAAGATCCACCGCCATCATGCAAAGTTAACCAAGTTGCGCCAAATGAACCCTAGCATACACTGAACAAAAATATAAATGCAACATTTTTGTTTTTGCTCCCATTTTTCATGAGTTGAACTCAGACCCAAAACTTTTACTATACACACTAAAATACCTTTTCCTCTCAAATATTGTTCGCAAATCTGTCTAAATCGGTGTTAGTCACCACTTCTTCTTTGCCAAGATAATCCATTCCACTTCATGGGTGTGGCATATCAAGATGCTGATTAAACAGCATGATTATTGCACAGGCGTGCCATCTCCTTTGCACAACGTTGATCAGGTAGTTGATTGTGGCCTGTGGAATGTGGGTCCACTCCTCTTCAATGGCTGTGCCAAGTTGCTGGATATTGGCAGGAACTGGAACACGCTGTCGTATACGCCGATCCGCAGCATCCCAAACATGCACAATGGGGGACATGTCCGTTGAGTATGCTGGCCATGCAAGAACTGGGATGTTTTCAGCTTCTAGGAATTGTGTACAGATCCTTGCAACATGGAGCCGTGCATTGTCATGCTGAAACATGAAGTCATGGTCTCGGGTGAATGGCACAACAATGGGCCTCAGAATCTCGTCACGGTATCTCTGTGCATTCAAAATGCCATCAACAAAAAGCACTTGTGTTTGTTGCCCACAACATATGCCTGCCCATACCATAACCCCACCCCCACCATGGGCCACTCGATTCACAACGTTGACATCAGCAAACCGCTCTACCACACGACGCCACACACGCTGTTTGCCATCTGCCCTGAACAATAAAAAACGGTATCCATCCGTGAAGAGGACATCTCTCCAACGTGCCAGATGTCATCGAATGTGAGCATTTGGCCTCTCAAGTCGGTTATGACGACAAACTGCAGTCAGGTCGAGACCCCGATGAGGACGACAAGCATGCAGATGAGCTTCCCTGAAACGGTTTCTCACAGTTTGTGCAGGAATTATTTTGTTTTGCAAACCGATTGTTGCAGCAGCTGTCCGGGTGGCTGGTCTCTGTCGATCTTGGAGGTGCATCTGCTGGATGTAGAGGTCCTAGGCTGGTGTGGTTACACGTGGTCTGCGGGTGTGAGGCCGCTTGGATGAACTGCCAAATTCTCTAAAACACTTTTGGAAACGACTTATGGTAGAGAAATGAACGTTCAATTAACGGGCAACAGCTCTGGTGGACATTCCTGCAGTCAGCATGCCAACTGCACGCTCCCTTAAATCTTGAGACATCTGTGGGATTGTGCTGTGTGATAAAAGCGCACATTTCAGAGTGGCCTTTCATTGTTGGCAGCCTAAGGCACACCTGTGCAATAATCATGCTGTTTAATCAGCATCTTGATATGCCACACCTGTGAGGTGGAATGGATTATCTTGGCAAAGAAGAAAATGTTCACTAGCACAGATTTAGACAGATTTGTGAACACTATTTGAGAGGAATAGGTATTTTGTATATATTGTGAACGTTTTAAATCTTTGAGTTCAACTCATGAAAAATGGGAGCAAAAACAAAAGTGTTGTGTTTATATTTTTGTTCAGTGCATATTAGAGCTCAAATCAGAGAGCATCTGAAAATCATCTGTCTGTGCGTGTTCTACGTTTTCTTCGGCTTTATGGCTTTTTCACGACTTCTTGTCCACTGCCATCATGAAAGAAAAACTGTATCTAAGGAACTCTCAGCTCAGTGAGCATCCATAGATTAATTATTTACTTGTTTTGCCCTTTCTTTAGTTTTGTCCAAATAAAATCCACCACCGTCTAGGGGAAGCGTCCTCAAACATTTTGACTCGGGGGCTGCATTGGGTTAAAATTGGACCGGGCTGTGTGTGTGTATATATACACTACCGTTCAAAAGTTTGGGGTCACATTGAAATGTCCTTATTTTTGAAGGAAAAGCACTGTACTTTTCAATGAAGATAACTTCAAACTAGTCTTAACTTTAAAGAAATACACTCTATACATTGCTAATGTGGTAAATGACTATTCTAGCTGCAATTGTCTGGTTTTTGGTGCAATATCTACATAGGTGTATAGAGGCCCATTTCCAGCAACTATCACTCCAGTGTTCTAATGGTACAATGTGTATGCTCATTGGCTCAGAAGGCTAATTGATGATTAGAAAACCCTTGTGCAATCATGTTCACACATCTGAAAACAGTTTAGCTCGTTACAGAAGCTACAAAACTGACCTTCCTTTGAGCAGATTGAGTTTCTGGAGCATCACATTTGTGGGGTCAATTAAACGCTCAAAATGGCCAGAAAAAGAGAACTTTCATCTGAAACTTGACAGTCTAGTCTTGTTCTTAGAAATGAAGGCTATTCCACAAAATTGTTTGGGTGACCCCAAACTTTTGAACGGTAGTGTATATATATATATATATTAGGGCTGCAACTAAAAACTAATTTGATAATCGATTAATCTGCTGATTATTACTTCGACTAATCGATTAATAATCGGATAAAAGAGACAAACTACATTTCTCTTCTTTCCAGTATTTTATTGAAAAAAAAAAACAGCATACTGGCACCATACTTATTTTGATTATTGTTTCTCAGCTGTTTGTAAATGTTGCAGTTTATAAATAAAGGTTAAAAAAAAAAAAAAAAAAAAAAAAAAGGAGCCTCTACGCATGCGCATAGCATAGATCCAACAAATCGATGACTAATTTAATCGCCAACTATTTTGATAATCGATTTTAATCGATTTAATCCATTAGTTGTTGCAGCCCTAATGTATATATATATATATATATATATATATATATATATATATATATATATATATATATATATATATATATATATATATATATATATATATATATATATACACACATATACATACATATATATATATATATATATATATATATATATATATATATATATATATATATATATATATATATATATATATATATATATATGTATGTATGTATATGTGTGTATATATATATATATATATACACATATACATATATATTCCGAGCGCCATGATGTCACGTTATCGATGGGAAAATGCATTTTTAGACAATATGATTTGCCTGAGCGGCTAGGAGACACAGAGAGTAACAAGCGGTTGAAAATGGATTAGAAAGGACAGATTTTAAAAAATAATAATAAAAAATCAAATAAAATAAAACAATTTTTTTTTTTTTAACTTGGGACTTCCCGCGGGCCGGATTGTGGACGCTGGCGGGCCGGATCCCATTTCGGGACCCCTGGTCTAGGGCAAGTATATCAAGTAAAACTTCACGAAACCTCACTTCATTGAACATTCAAGAATTAACTTTGCTTTTTATTTCTTTTTCAGCTTTTTTGCAACACTTGCCCCCCAAAAATGCACCAGCATCAATAAGGGCTCTTAATAGAAGAATTTGAGAAGAGAATATAAAGAAGAAGGTACACAGAGAGCTATGTGAGCTTAAATACGTTGGGTTTTTATGTTTTGCCCTGAACAGTGTTGAATTCCTTTTTATACGTTTACACAACTTTAAAATATTAGGTCTAGGTGAGAAAAAAATTTGACGCTACAACCTATGTTGTACATTACTTCCAAAAGGCAAAATGTGTATCAAGATCCAAACAAATTGAAAGTGACACAATTATATTGGGCATATTTTATTTCTATCCTCCCATGATAACAGCTTTGTTCGTAGGTGCAAACTTGTGGCAGTTAAGTATTTGTATACATTTTGATGACCGTTTAGCGCTCTCTCTCTCTCTCTTTGGGTGTGCATGCCTTCTTTTATACTGGCAGCAGTTTGTGAACTGTGAAAGGGTTTGTGGTTTTATAAAAGCGATGACATTATAACATACCAACACGGCGCCATGGCAACCTACCATGAAGGTCAGAATGTTTTAGTCCCTGTGCTGTATTGTGTATGTGTAGGGGGATGCCAGTGTGTGTCTTTACATTGTCTTGTATTTTAAGCATTTGTTGCCCCTTTTTTTTTGTCCAGCACTTCCAGGTTTTTTTTGGTCAGTAGGCATTCCTATTATAAAGTCTGTCCAGGCTGGAACAAAATAGAAACAAAGAGAGAGGTTTCATCCGGTGCATATGATGTAAGTCGCTCTCCATTATTTAATACAAGTGCAGCACTTCACAATCCCAACATCAATTGAAAACACAATGAATTTGACCACTTTCTCCACTTTGGAAAAGGCTATTTTTAAAGGGCTAGAGAGGGTACTTACTTATACACTCACCACACCCATATGTTAGGTACATTGTTGGCCCTGCGATGAGGTGGCGACTTGTCCAGGATGTACCCCGCCTTCCGCCCGATTGTAGCTGAGATAGGCTTGCGCCCCCTCTCGACCCCGAAGGAAATAAGCGGTAGAAATGGATGGATGGATGGATCCAATACAAAAAGGGTATGACATATTCTACCTCTGCAAATATAATAATGTCAAAGGACATAAATCCCAAAACAATTGACACATTATTCATGTATGTATGCAGAATACCGTTCCAGACTATATGCCGCTACTTTTTTCCTACACTTTGAACCCTGCGGCTTATAAAACGGTGCAGCTAATTTATGGATTTTTTTCTTCGCTGACGGCCCTAATGCAAATAGTTAAAAAAACAACAACAAAGAAGCAAAGACACTCAAGAAGTATGTTATTGTTTGTGCTATGGTTTTTTGACGAGTCCGCTTGCTGTGCGCTTCTTTTTAGAGCTTTTAACTACAGATGTCCGATAATATCGGGCTGCCGATATTATCGGCCGATAAATGCTTTAAAATGTAATATCGGAAATTATCGGTATCGGTTTCAAAAAGTAAAATGTATGACTTTTTAAAACGCCGCTGTACGGAGTGGTACACGGACGTAGGGAGAAGAACAGAGCGCCAATAAACCTTAAAGACACTGCCTTTGCGTGCCGGCCCAATCACATAATATCTACGGCTTTTCACACACACAGGTGAATGCAAGTATACTTGGTCAACAGCCATACAGGTCACACTGAGGGTGGCCGTATAAACAACTTTAACACTGTTACAAATATGCGCCACACTGTGAACCCACACCAAACAAGAATAACAAACACATTTCGAGAGAATATCCGCACCGTAAAACAACATAAACACAACAGAACAAATACCCAGAACCCCTTGCAGCACTAACTCTTCCGGGATGCTACAATATACACCCCCCGCTACCCACCCACCTCAACCCCTACCCCCGCCCACCTCAACCTCCTCATGCTCTCTCAGTTAGAGCATGTCCCAAATTCCAAGCTGCTGTTTTGAGGCATGTTAAAACAAATAATGCACTTTGTGACTTCAATAATAAATATGGCAGTGCCATGTTGGCATTTTTTTTCCATAACTTGAGTTGATTTATTTTGGAAAACCTTGTTACATTGTTTAATGCATCCAGCGGGGCATCACAACAAAATTAAGCATAATAATGTGTTAATTCCACGACTGTATATATCGGTATCGGTTGATATCGGAATCTGTAATTAAGAGTTGGACAATATCAGCAAAAAAGCCATTATCGGACATTTCTACTTATAACTGTAAGTTCTGTCTTGTAGCCGTCCATAGCGTTCAAATCCTATGGATTCTCCATTTATCACTCCAAGCACCATTTGTAAGTTTTACAATATAACCAAACCTGTGTATACTTACTAAACCGTCCCATGTGTGATGTCTGTAGGAGTGTTTTCATGCAAATGTGTACGTGCTATCGTAATTGTTTTGTATTTTTTTGAATTCCTCAAATTCCGAAGTAAATTCACAGGGAGGTCACCGTAGAGTTATTGAGTCCGTTTAGCTGGTTGGAGAGCTAGTTTCCGCAGCTAGGGGGTCCATGTCGATGACTTCTGTTTTGTTTGATCAGCCGTTTTACTGCTGTGTTACAGGCAACTTTTGGAAACAATTAAGGTATGTAAATACACATTAACAAAATTTTCTGTGTAAATAACTTACTTCACAATGTATATATATGCGGTGTGGCTAAGGTATATGATTTTTTTTTCAAAAAGTTTGTGGGTGCGGCTAATATACCAGTGTGCGCTTTAGTCCGGGAAATACGGTAATCACACAATTTATTTTGAGGCAGCATGGGTTGTTCTACAGTCAGTGATCAGGTTGAGTCAGAATCAGAAATACTTTATAAATCAGGGGAAATTAAGATTTTCAGCACAATCCCATTCGAATAGCAGGCAAACATTACAGGGAGACAGAACAGGATCGCTGACGGGTCTTCCAGCTTCCGGCGCCCCTTACAAAAAAGGTGAGAAACAGGAAAATGCTGAAGAGTTGGTCCGGACTGAGGCCAAGGAAGAAATAAACCTCATAGCCATAGCACACATAAGCATGTGTGTAAGAGGGAAACATCAAAGAACACAAAGGACATTAAAAGAGCAGAATTGATGCAACCAGCCATTTCTACATACAGCTACAAAAGTAAAATAAAAACAACAACAACAAAAACATTTTTTTTAAAATCATACGTCAGTGCAAAGATGAGTGAGGAAACTCCAACCGGCCTGCTCCAGCGGTATTTAAGTCAAAACTGTTACCAAGTTTTGAGCAAATAAATGACGTGTGTTCAAGTAAAACATTTACATTTGTTAATCCATCCATCCATCCATCCATCCACGCTTGTCCCAAGCAAATGTTTCATGCAAGCAAGTAATTAACTAGGATTATCGTGATTAATCCAAATCTGATTAAATACATTAATCATGTGACAGGACTAGTTTTAGGATATTGATTAAAAAAATCTGTTTATTACTATGGCTCTAGTATTGACAACAAATCAGGTGTGTTTACTCCTCTGATTAAACAGTCAGCCCTGTTAAACAGAGCCTTTAGCTTCTTAGGAGTTTGCACAGGCTGTTATGCAACATTGATGCAACAGGGAACATGCACCTGGGGATGTTAACTTTGTGTTGACATTATCATGCTAATAAAGTGGTTTAGTCATGACACGCATTAATTGCTGCCGACAGGTGTTTATTTTATTTTTTCTTTATTTTTATTTTTTTCTTTAGATCTTCCTCGGGTCCTATTTAAGCCCGATAGGTAATAGGTAATAAAATAAGAAATCCCACAAAATTGATAGTAGATCAGGCATGGATTTTGATTAAGACACATTTAAGACAACCCCTCTTTTTCTACACCTACCTACAATCTTTTTATAAGCTTTATCTTAAAATCGGCAACATAACTCATTCAGTAACAAACATGTCCGTATCATTCAACTTACTGCGTCGTGAGCTTAATTTAAATGAATTATTTTTTACCACAAGGTGTTACCAAAAAACAATTACCACTCTACTTCAAAAGCATACATCAGTGATAAGTAGAGACGTCCGATAATGGCTTTTTTGCCGATATCCGATATTCCGATATTGTCCAACTCTTAATTACCGATACCGATATGAACCGACAGCGCTATATACAGTCGTGGAATTAACACATTATTATGCCTAATTTTGTTGTGATGCCCCGCTGGATGCATTAAACAATGTAACAAAGTTTTCCAAAATAAATCAACTCAAGTTATGGAAAAAAATGCCAACATGGCACTGCCATATTTATTATTGAAGTCACAAAGTGCATTATTGCTGGGCGGGGTTGAGGTGTGGGGGGATAGCGGGGGGTGTATATTGTAGCGTCCCGGAAGAGTTAGTGGAGCAAGGTATTCTGGGTATTTGTTCTGTTGTGTTTATGTTGTGTTACGGTGCGGATGTTCTCCCGAAATGTGTTTGTCATTCTTGTTTGGTGTGGGTTCACAGTGTGGCGCATATTTGTAACAGTGTTGAAGTTGTTTATACGGGCACCCTCAGTGTGACCTGTATGGCTGTTGACCATGTATGCCTTGCATCCACTTGTGTGTGTGCAAAGCCGTAGATATTATGTGACTGGGCGGGCACGCAAAGGCAGTGCCTTTAAGGTTTGATTCGCGCTCTGTATTTCTCCCTACTTCCGTGTACACAGCGACGTTTTAAAATGTCATACATTTTACTTTTTGAAACGATACCGATAATTTTGAAACTGATACCGATAATTTCCAATACTACATTTTAAAGCATTTATCGGCCGATAATATCGGCAGTCCGATATTATCGAACATCCCTAGTCATAAGGTTAGTGTTTTCATACCTAAAGATGTTCTCTAAGTAATTTCACTTTGGTCAAGCCTTTTTCTAACATTCCACACTACAAAATAATACAATGTTGTACTATAATTCACGCGTATATTGTATCGTATTATTATCTGTATTGGCCACTACCTAAAGCTCCAATACCAGTATCGTGCCGGCAGTGAAAATGGTCGCCCATAGTTTTCGGAGCATAGGAAGTGTTTTTAAGGTTCTATGAAGGGGTGTCATACTCATTTTAGTGGGCCGTACTGGTAAAATCACGGCATGATAACTTAAAAATAAAGACAACTTCAGATTGTTTTCTTTGTTTAAAATTAGAACAAGCACATTCTGAAATTGCACAAATCATAATGTTGTTGTTGTTGTTTTTACAATTACCTGTTGCGGTTAATAGTATATATACTTTATTTGTTGTTATTTATATTTTCTGAATAAATTATGTGATAATGTTGGTGTTAATTTTCAATATATCAAGATAAAAAGTATATATCAAAATCCAATTACGGTATGTTATTTATGTAGTTTGATCATTTTCCTCGACTGATGTACTAACATGTGGTTTATTTTGTACATATGTAGCATAATCTACAAAGATACAAATAATTGCTATTGCGACATCCAGTGGACACATTTAGAACAGCTGTTTCTTTCATTGAAACATTTTGGGTTAATTTTTATACTTAGTAGGTACCCTTGGTGTAGAGTATGCGGAGGGCTTTTAAATGTAAATATTCATACAATGTAACTTCCGCGAATTTCGTGGGAACGCCGTAATACCAATACCCTGATACACGTCAAATATCGACATTGATTATACGATTTTTATTTTTTGGGGGAGAGAAGTCGTTTTGCGCCACCTGCTGGTTTGTTTATCTCTAGAGGCCAAATATAAGACAACATTTTTGTTCAGACATCTTATATGCGGGTCAGTATGTCAATTGTACGACTATGATGATTGCTTTAAGCAAAAAAATGGTAGGGAACAATGGGCATGCGACCTGCTCAGTGGCCTTGTGGTTAGAGTGTCCGCCCTGAGATCGGTAGGTCGTGAGTTCGAACCCCAGCCGAGTCATACCAAAGAATATAAAAATGGGACCCATTACCTCCCTGCTTGGCACTCAGCATCAAGGGTTGGAATTAAGGGTTCCCGAGCACGGCCACCTCTGCTGCTCACTGCTCCCCTCACCTCCCAGAGGGTGCAATAAGGGGATGGGTCAAATGCAGAGGGTAATTTCACCACACTTGACTATCAGTGGTACTTTGACCTCACGCCTGGCCTTGGTAACAGCTTTCCAAAGGTAAAAAAATCACCGTTCGACTTCACCTTCCATCCACCCGTGTCCACAGTAAGAATGAATAAAAAGCCAGTTTTTAAAAAACACTGCACCCTTGTGGCACTATTTAGACCATTTTATCGCCATTCTTTCGTACAGTGCATGATTCATGGCAACTTGTCTCCGAGTCAATTGACTATTACTCGACATTGGTTGGGAGCGTGCAGACAATTGTGCGCACGCCTACTCTCATCGCGAGTCATACGGTATTTACAAAGGCACTGAAGTGGGTTTGGGGAGGCTATAATTCAGCAGAATGGCCCCAGGGTCTGACAGGATGTTGTGGGGGGGGATGTGTCATTTCTCTCCGACTCCCTTGGTGACGGGCGGAGACATAAAGAAAGCCTTTTACGCGCAGGAACCCCCTGCACACAGGGTGTTCCTTACTGCAGTGTTTTTCAACCTTTTTTGAGCCAAGGCACATTTTTCTCATTGAAAAAATCCGGAGGCACACCACCAGCAGAAAACATTAAAAAATGAAACTCAGCAGCCGATATTGACAGTGAAAAGTCGTCACAATTGTTGGATATGACTTTTAACCAGAACCAAGTATGCATCACTACAGCTCTTGTCTCAAAGTAGGTGTACTGTCACGACCTGTCACGTCACGTCGTGACTTATTTGGAGTTTTTTTGCTGTTTTCCTGTGTGTAATGTTTTAGTTCTTGTCTCGCGCTTCTATTTTGGTGACTTTTCCTGTTTTGTTGGTATTTTCCTTGAGTGCTATTCCCCGCACCTGCTTTGTTTTAGCAATCAAGAATCTTTAAGTTGTTGCTATCCTTCTTTGTGGGGACATTGTTGACTGTCATGTCATGTCCGAATGTACTTTGTGGACGCCGTCTCTGCTCCACATTAAGTCTTTGCTGTCGTCCAGCATTCTGTTTTTGTTTACTTTGTAGCCAGTTCAGTTTTAGTTGTGTTCCCTAAGCTTCAATGCCTTTTCTTAGGGGCACTCATCTTTTGTTTATTTTTGGTTTCAGCATTAGACACATATTTACCTGCATGATGCTTCCCGCGCGGGGCAGCACGGTGGAACAGGGGTTAGTGCATGTGCCTCACAATACGAAGGTCCTGAGTAGTCTTGAGTTCAATCCTGGGCCCGGGATCTTTCTGTGTGGAGTTTGCATGTTCTCCCCGTGACTGCGTGGGTTCCCTCCGGGCACTCCGGCTTCCTCCAACCTCCAAAGACATGCACCTGGGGATAGGTTGATTGGCAACACTAAATTGGCCCTAGTGTGTGAATGTGAGTGTGAATGTTGTCTGTCTATCTGTGTTGGCCCTGCGATGAGGTGGCGACTTGTCCAGGGTGTACCCCGCCTTCCGCCCGAATGCAGCTGAGATAGGCTCCAGCACCCCCCGCGATCCCAAAAGGGACAAGCGGTAGAAAATGGATGGATGCCTGCCGCTGTCGTCTGCATATTGGGATCACGACAAACCATGTTCCCGACATCTACAAAGCAATTAGCTACCTGCTGCCACCTACTGATATGGAATAATAATAGATTTTATTTGTAAAATCACTTTACATTGAACAAACAATCTCAAAGTGCTTCAGTGCATTTAAAAAAACAACAACGCTAGAACCACAAAAAGGTGCCCCCAACGAGTAAAATAAAATAAAAACTAGAACAGCCTAATAGCTAGAACAGTGGTTCTTAACCTTGTTAGAGGTATCATATGCGCATTCACCGAACCCTTCTTTAGTGAAAAATACAATGTTTTTTTCTTAATTTAATCTTAATTTAATGAAACTATGTTATTATATTAAAGAAATACTAATAAAGATATATTTTACAAACAGAAAGTTACAGGAATGTACACATGATCCCATGTTTACATCTCATTGTGCAACATGTGAATGTTTTAGTGGGAACTAAATGTGATATCTGAAAGGGGTACAAATTATTTCCAAAGCAGGAACCCCACCCAGACATACAGTACTAGTGCACAGCTCATGAAAAACAATATTTTTTGTTATTGTCATTGTAAGTGGGCCAAAACACTTATATTAGAAAATAATCTCATGGAAATGACTGCTGTCATTTGATTATAATAATACAACATTTTACTTGTTATTTAGTCAGGTTTGGAACAGGTGTGCTGCTGGTGTGGCCACAGTGCTTGTGCACGTCTGACGTCGCTCACATGTGCTCCACTGAATGCTCAAGGAGTTTTTACGTTTGCTCACGCATATGGAAAATTAGAGGGAACATTGTTTGGGGGTATCCATAATACGTCGATAGGGAGAAGTTTTTATTTACACGATGAGTCGGGTGTGTCTTGACCTCCGCGGCGGAGGCTTTGCCGAACCCCTGAGGCCGACTCACCGAACCCCTTGGGTTCGATCGAACCCAGGTTAAGAACCACTGATCTAGAACTAGCACACATATATCTAACAAAAGCCTTTTATAAAAAGTAGGGTTTTTAAGCCTTTTTTAAAAGCATCCACAGTCTGTGGTGCCCTCAGGTGGTCAGGGAGAGCGTTCCACAGACTGGGAGCGGCGGAGCAGAAAGCCCGGTCTCCCATAGTTCGGAGCTTTGTCCTCGGAGGTTGGAGGAGGTCAGCCTGTCCGGAGCGGAGCTGTCGTGTGGAGGATTTGGGCGTGAGCAGTTATTTGAGGTAGAGTGGGGCATTTCCATGGAGGCACTGGTGAGTTAGTAGGGAGACTTTGTAATCAATCCTGAGTGGAACGAGAAGCCAGTGAAGGGATTTTGAGAACCGGTGTGATGTGGTCGTATTTCCGCACTCACATCAGGATCCTAGCAGCACTATTTTGTATGTACTGCAGCTTCTGAATGTTCTTGCGGGGGATCCCGACAAGAAGTGAGTTGCAGTAGTCGAGCCTGGAGAGAGTGAGTGAGGGGACGAGTATAACATTGTTACACTGCCGACAGCACCGACACTCAACAACGGCACATTATTTTCAGACTATAATTACTTATTTGCAAAAAATATTTTTACCCCCTATAGGTGAAATTGCATAATCTCCCATGGCACACCAGACTGTATCTCACGCCTTACTGTATATAGTCGATGCACATCAGGGTCTCGCAGCTATAAAGATAGTTGTTTGGCAGAGTAGTGGAACTCAGGGGAAGTATCCGCCCCTCTATTCCTTCCCCCCTCGACCCATCTCTGATTTGGATGCGGACGACATCAAACAACTCGCCCGAGCACGCAGAAGAACAGAACAAGAACTTGTCTGTCGCTGCTCCTAATTCATTGTCTCCCTGGGGCGAAATGAGCACTGACAGACATAAATGGCAGAAATGAATATCGTTAGGATCACAGTCCAGGGCGGTAGTGGTGGTGGTGGTGGTGGTGGGGGTTGCAGGCTGGTGACAAGAGCGAGGGAGGATGAGGAGAAGGGTGGATGAAAGTGAGCGGGATGAAGGAATGCATGAGTAGCTGGCCCTCTTTGCTGACAGACGCTATATTATACTGGCCCGACCACCTGCTCCTTCTCTGCATAGACCCTTCCCCAATGGCACAACGGTGCAGTAAAATGCATCATATTTACAACATATATGTGCAATAACCATGAAGACGTGTTTTAAAAGCGTCCAAGGCATTAGCACTTGCATGCGATACTGTTTAAGGCTTCGGTCGTGTCTTCTTCCCAAAGTCCCGCCGAGACTGTAAATCTATCGGCCAGTTAGCCGAGGCGGAATGTGTCTGTCAACTCTTGTAACAAGCGGCGCTTATGCATGATTCTCCTATGACTTCACCGCTTCTTTCCAGTGCTTCAATACCAAGCATTCTCACATACACTCGATCGGTTCAACCTTCAAGGAGCGCCATTTGACAACATGTCGTTGATCTACTATGTGTAAAAATGTTTTGCCGATAAATGGTATTATGGTCAGCATTATTTTCAGACCAAATTAAGCACCAATGTAATAATAATTTTAAAAAAGTACCAATGATTGTCACACACACACTAGGTGTGGTGAAAAGTGTCCTCTGCATTTGACCCATCCCCTTGTTCACCCCCTGGGATGTGG
Source organism: Entelurus aequoreus (assembly GCF_033978785.1). Classification (NCBI taxonomy): domain Eukaryota; kingdom Metazoa; phylum Chordata; class Actinopteri; order Syngnathiformes; family Syngnathidae; genus Entelurus; species Entelurus aequoreus. The sequence goes on along the minus strand of NC_084747.1, from coordinate 31,534,327 downwards.
GAGGAGCAGTGAGCAGCAGCGGTGGCCACGCCCGGGAATCATTTTGTTTATTTAACCCCCAATTCCAACCCTTGATGCTGAGTGCCAAGCAGGGATGTAATGTGTCCCATTTTTATAGTCTTTGGTATGACTCGGCCGGGGTTTGAACTCACGACCGACCGATCTTATACCAGTAATGACAATAATAATAAGGCAAGTAGCCTTTTCAAATGCAATAATCTCGTAAGTAGACTTAGACTTAGACTTCCTTTTATTGTCATTAAAATTTGAACTTTACAGTACGGATAAGAACAGAATGTTTTTGCATTAGCTCGTGACAACATGCAGGATAAAAGAGCAATAAGGTTCAGATTTATTTATTTATTTATTTACAGACAGACGGATATAGTTTTCTATTTCATTATTGTTTCTTTTGTTAATATCATCAAATCAAGCTTTTAATTATAAAGCACTTTTAATACATAAAAAATGCAATGCAAAATGCTTTACCAGGTTAAAAACAATACCACGGTGACCCCTATCCCCCATTATCACATACGTAAACACGGACACAGATACCAAACACAAACACACACAACATACACACATATGCAACTATACGGACCGATGATTGCATGGCTGAGTACAGAGGAGACATGTGAGTAAACACTATCACAGGAGCCATCTGCAACAGAAGGTCATCAGACCATGGCCACCAGGACGCTGACACAAAAGCTTCCCCCTAAGGCAGGTGGCTCATCTGAGGAACGTTGGAAAATAAAAATAATAAAACTTGTAAAATAGTAAGAACCATGAGTAGAGATAAAGAATGAAATACAAGTAAGCATATGAAGATTAACATAAAAAACAAACAAAACAAAACAAAACAAAAACAAAAAAACTATATATATATATATACATATATATATATATATATATATATATATATATATATATATATATATATATATATATATATATATATATATATATATATATATATATATATATACAGTAAATAAATAAATAAATATATATAACTAAATAAAATATTTCATAAATAATAGGATAAAAAGTAAAATACAAATGACTTTCATAAAATAATTAACATCAGGTAAAAGCTAAATCAAAAAGGTGGGTCTTAAGCCTGCTCTTAAAAACATGAACGTTCTCTGCAGCCCTGAGTTCCTCCGGCAAGCTGTTCCATAGACGGGGGCCATAATAGTGGAAAGATGCCATCCCGTTGTGTCCTGACTTTGGGAATAATTAGGAGATGAGTGCCGGAGGATCTCAGGGCCCGGGAAAGCTCATAAGGTAAAAGCAGATCTGAAAGATAAGAAGGCCCAATACCATAAAAACATTTATAAACCATAAGAATAGCCTTAAAATTGATCTTGAAACACACGGGGAGCCAATGCAGAGATTTTAAAACTGGTGTAATGTGAGCCCGCTTTCTGGTCTGCGTCAGGACACGTGCCGCTGAATTTTGGAGTAATTGTAAAGGTGCAATAACTTTTTTAGGAAGACCAGAGAGCAGGGCGTTTCAATAATCTATACAACCTGTAATAAAAACATGCATTAGCGTCTCAGTGTTGCATATCAGAGTCCGTTCTGCAAAAAGGTCATCCCTAGAAGCACACAGCTTATGGACAGGGACCAACAGTTAAAATATACATCATCATATAATTTACAAAATACAATACAATATATTTCAGAATCTACCCACCAAATACCCATTTACAATTTCATTTATAAATAAAAAATGAATCTTTACATCCACAAAATCAGTCTCAATATCCTATTATTCAAATTTGATTAAAAGGTTGCATCTTGAAGATCTGCGATAATCTCATCATTCACACAGAGGTGAAGACCAAAATTATGCGACTAATGTGAATTCCTCAACCATAACCTTTTGCACATGCATCCACGTTTATGGATGTATGTTATATTGTCTTTATATTCCACCGAGTTAATCCGTTTTTGGGGGGAATTGAGGGGATTATTATGATGCGTTCAAGAGTCTTATGGCCTGAGGGAAGGAGCTGTTACAGAACCTGGTGGTTCTGCTATGTGCAAGGACGGGAGTGGAAGAAGTGTCAAAAGATGGAGCTAACTGTTTTAATGACATTCAGACTTTACTTAAATCAACAACGGAGCAGCATCTCCTCATCCGTGGCTCACTAGTGCAACAACAACGCCAGAAATGTGTCCCGTGAAAAACCATCAGACCGGAACTCTGTAATAACTAAAGTTCCGTGGGTGAATTATGTAAACTCACTTTAGCGCTTCCATAGCGAGATATAAGTCAGAACATTACGCTATTTTATATTAGAAATGACAAGAGCAGAGGTTGAATGCCCCATAACAAGAAGATAGTGAAAAATAAAAAAGCTTATCGACTATGGTGTTGGTACAGACTACAATGGCGGACCAGCGCACATTTTCAGGACTTATGCAGATCTCAAATACACATCAGCAGGTCCCAGAAGGTAAGAAAAGTTGGTTTTGCATAATATTGTGAAACATAACGCCAGATAATATGTCTGCCATTGGATGTTCAACTTATTATAGAGAGAAGTACTTGGCTAAAGAGTTTAAATGGTCCTCTGACGGAGCTCGTAACCCAAAAATATGTGTATCTCAAATAAACGTTCTCCATTAAAATTGAGTTGAAACTTATTTATTTCATTCTTGGCTGCTCAAAAGACACCCCGATTTTAACATTTAACATGATTTTTAATTAGGACTAATAATAAACTGCGGTAAAACGACTGACGGTTAGTATTACCATTTCTAATTTTAATTATCGTAAACATGAAATTGATTACCACACATTGATAAGCTCAGTGATTCTGCTCATTTCCAGGAGAAACAGTTAATATGTTAAATCGCTAGCTAGCGTAAATGCTAACATGTATACAAGACACATTAATGTTTGAAAAATAAAACTTGGTTAATGATGTCAGTGTGTATATAAGAACTTTTAGAGCAACATTGTGATAGTAATGATAACCATGATTTCGGTCACAATAACCATCGTATTACATTTTCATATTGTAACGCCCCTACTTTTATTAAGAAATTGTAACGTCTAGTAAAACAATAGTATAAGAAAAAAAATTCAATAGAATATACTAGTGTTGTCCTGATACCAATATTTTGGTACCGGTACCAAAATTATTTCGATACTTTTCGGTACTTTTCTAAATAAAGGGTACCACAAAAAAATTGCATTATTGGCTTTATTTTTACAAAAAATCTTAGGGTACATTAAACATATGTTTCTTATTGCAAGTTTGTCCTTAAATAAAATAGTGAACATACAAGACAACTTGTCTTTTAGTAGTAAGTAAGTAAACAAACAAAGAATCCTAATTTAGTCTGCTGACATATGCAGCAACATATTGTGTCATTTTCCATTCTATTATTTTGTCCAAATTATTAAGGACAAGTGGTAGAAAATAAATTATTAATCTACTTGTTCATTTACTGTTAATATCTGCTTACTTTCTCTTTTAACATGTTCTATCTACACTTCTGTTAAAATATAATAATCACTTATTCTTCTGTTGTTTGGATGCTTTACATTAGTTTTGGATGATACCCACAAATTTGGGTATCAATCCGATA
>NC_084747.1:31410715-31525715 GCF_033978785.1 Entelurus aequoreus | reverse complement strand
GTTAAGAATGTTAAAAAGAAAGGTAATGCCAATAGACAGATTGTGTCTTACACTTGTGGCTGTTTTCTTTGTACAGTTGATGGCAACATATTAAACCTGGAACAGGTTAAGGCTGAATCCCAATGCCAATCAGGACACTTGTTCGACATAGTACGCGACCTAGTACGCATGCATGGAAAATGCGCACGTCATAGTCACCTCCAGTGTTTCTTTGTGTGCAAGTTCTTAAATGTAATTTAACTTATCTTAACAATATCCAGTGTTGTGGTATTTCAATTAACTGGAATCTAGTGTTCTGTGAATCACACCTGAGCCGTCATAAATGTATCAAATCTTTATTGGACATGTAAACAATGTGATAAAGAACATTTTACATCAGTCAATCTAGGGATCTAGATATCTGGTCAGGACACTCCTCACTCTTTTGCCTTCACCTTCATTGTCCATTCCTTTTTGGTGACTTTATATACTCTGGACCTAGACGTTGAGTCCGCGACATACATGGCGGACAATAACTGATACAGTCTGCTTTGCCAGTCCAAATGCATTCAATGTTTTCCGTAGTCTTCCCTTGTCGGCCAGGTAATACAAAGCACGAGCTACCTTTTTTATCACATCCACGGGAGCCCGCATTCTCGTTGTCTCTCCTTCGACAAATGGACAAAGTTTTTCGATAAGTGGAATCACAGCTGTCCTGTACATTGGAAAGTTCTCTTGCCGTCTGAGAAGTGTTGTATCCCAAATAGCTGCAATCGCACGTTTCCTTGTGATTTCCACAAGCGTCTGTACATGTAGAAGAACGGGCATGTCTGGATGACTCGCCTCCGTCTTTCCAGTTAGCTCCGGTTGTTATGAAGCTGGCTGTGGCGCGTTCTTTCTGACATCACTTCCTGCGTGGGGCGAGGTTTTTCTGGCGTCACTTCCTCTCCGAACTCAGTTTGTAAACGATCAATGAGTCTATACAAAGCTAAGAGCCGGAGATTCAAGAAATACACGGCGCACTTACCCGTGTAAAAAAATTATCCAAGGAGGGTTACCTTAAACCAGTGGTTCTCAACCTTTTTTCAGTGATGTACCCCCTGTGAACATTTCTTTAATTCAAGTACCCCCTTATCAGAGCAAAGCATTTTTGGTTGAAAAAAAGAGATAAAGAAGTAAAATACAGCACTATGTCATCAGTTTCTGATTTATTAAATTGTATAACAGTGCAAAATATTGCTAATTTGTAGTGGTCTTTCTTGAACTATTTGGAAAAAAAGATATAAAAATAACTAAAAACGTGTTGAAAAATAAACAAGTGATTCAATTATAAATAAAGATTTCTACACATAGAAGTAATCATCAACTTAAAGTGCCCTCTTTGGGGATTGTAATAGAGATCCATCTGGATTCATGAACTTAATTCTAAACATTTCTTCACAAAAAAAGAAATCTTTAAGATCAATATTTATGGAACATGTCCACAAAAAATCTAGCTGTCAACACTGAATATTGCATTGTTGCATTGTACTGAATGGAATAGCCTAGTTGATTTGATGTTCAGTTTATGAACTTACATTCATATTTTGTTGAAGTATTATTCAATAAATATATCTATAAAGGATTTTTGAATTGTTGCTATTTTTAGAATATTTAAAAAAAATCTCACGTACCCCTTGGCATACCTTCAAGTACCCCCAGGGGTAAACGATGGTTTAGTGTGGCTGAAGCGATGCTTAGGCTAAATCAGAATCAGAATCAGAATAGTTTTATTGCCGTTGTTTGAGAACGGGTTCACAAACTAGGAATTTTCCTTGATGCAATCGTGCAACATAAAATACATCATCGTCATCGGCGGTCACTCGAATGAGTATGACGATCCTCCTGGTAGGGGTGTATCCCTTTATGAAAGATGCCTGTGCGTGACTTAGTTTAACGTGGGGAGACTGGTGCATAGACAGTCACCACACGATCTTTGACAGAATCTGGTCAGGGTCCAGTGGCATGGAGTCCAAGACAACTGGGGACCCTTTTCTGCTGCAGCCTTCTTCCGCCACCGCAACCATGGTGGTAGTTCTTAAAATCTACCGTCTTCCGCCTGCTGCGCCGTTGAGGTCTTCACCGTATCCCTGGCTAGGGGGAAGTCAGGTACTAGGCCTTTGCCAAGGGCCACCTGGGGTAACAGTAGTAAAGGGGTTAACCTCCTAGTGCCCCAAGACCCCATAGAGGAGCCTCCACTGCCGGATGCACTTTAACGTCATGCCCAGGACACATAAAACACATATAACACAGAATAGGTAATACAAATTAGCTGTAACTGAGCTATTAGATCTTGAATAATAATAAACAATTATTCGTTTAAAGGCCTACTGAAACCCACTACTACCGACCACGCAGTCTGATAGTTTATATATCAATGATAAAATCTTAACATTGCAACACATGCCAATACGGCCGGGTTAACTTATAAAGTGCAATTTTAAATTTCCCGCGAAACTTCCGGTTAAAAACGTCTTGGTATGATGACGTTTGCGCGTGACGTCACGGAGTGAACGGAAGTATTCGGACCCCTTTGGGTCCAATACAAAAAGCTCCGTTTTCACCACATAATTCCACAGTATTCTGGACATCTGTGTTAGTGAATCTTTTGCAATTTGTTTAATGAACAATGAAGACTTAGACTTAGACTTAGAAAATCTTTATTGTCCCCGAGGGGCAATTTGGTTTGCAGCAGTAGTCATTAAAAAACAAGGTTCAACAGTAAAATACAAGGTGCAACAGTAAAACAAGGTACAAATACATAAAATACATACAACATACAAACCATCATGAAAGCATTGAGCTAAAAACTAAAAACATTTGTAACACAATAAAAACTAATCATCACATGTCGCTTCCCACTAAAGTGACTGCATAGCAGCTAAGCTTGTTTAAGAAGCTCATTTATAAAGGAAACAGCTGAGGGAACAAAGGATCTTATGTATCTGTTGTTTTTGGCCTTTCTATTAGTAGGGGCGTACCTGCACCCTGAGGGTAAGAGTCTAAACTCTGAGAAGAGAGGGTGCTGAGGGTTGACCAGAATGGCCTTTGCCTTCTGGATGACTCTGGCCTGATAGATCTGGTTCAGGGGGTTCAAGGTAGTGCCTATGGTCTTTTGGCACACCTTGATTACACCACCCAATCTATTTTTATTAGCCACACTGAGGTTACCAAACCAGGAAGTGATGGAATATGTTAAAATAGATTCTATACAAGATGAATAGAACATCCTCATCAGTGTCCTATCAACCTGAAAAACCAGTGTTGGCATCAAAGGTCAATTTATTGTCTAAAATTGTGCCTAGATACTTGTAATCACGGACTATCTCAACAGCAGAGCCATTAATGAGAATAGGTGCTTTGGCAGGGGGATCACGGCGAAAGTCAATGTACATCTCCTTCGTTTTATCGCCATTAAGCTCCAGGTATGAATCATCGCACCATTTTACGAAGTTCTCCAGAACAGGACCGTGGTCTAACTCTTTGTCCTGCAGGAGGCTGACTATGACAGAGTCGACGGCAAACTTAATAATGTACCTTGACTGAAGTGTGCTCTGACAGTCATTTGTATACAGTACAAACAGCAGGGGGGACAGGACCCGTCCCTGGGGTGATCCTGTGGAGCATAAGCGAACATCAGACAGTGTACTATTAACACGGGTCCTCTGTGATCTTGAGGTGAGAAAGTCCGCTAGCCAGCATATAGTACCAAAGTCAACATTGGACTGCAAAGAAGAAAGCTGTAGGTGGGATCGGTGTATTAGCGGCGGACTGCAGCAACACAACCAGGAGGACTCTGAGATGGATAGCAGACGCGCTAGCCGCCGACCTCACCTTGACTTCCTCCGTCTCCGGGCCGCCGACCGCATCTATGATCGGGTGAAGTCCTTTGTCGCTCCGTCGATCGCTGGAACGCAGGTGAGCACGGGTGTTGATGAGCAGATGAGGGCTGGCTGGCGTACGTGGATAGCTAATGTTTTTAGCATAGCTCTGTCAAGGTCCCGTAGCTAAGTTAGCTTCAATGGCGTCGTTAGCAACAGCATTGTTAAGCTTCGACAGGCTGGAAAGCATTAACCGTGTAGTTACATGTCCATGGTTTAATAGTATTCTTGATTTTCTGTCTATCCTTCCAGTCAGGTGTTTATTTCTTTTGTTTCTATCTGCATTTAAGCACGATGCTATCACGTTAGCTCCGTAGCTAAAGAGCTTCGCCGATGTATTGTCGTGGAGATAAAAGTCACTGTGATTGTCCATTTCGCGTTCTCGACTCTCATTTTCAAGAGGATATAGTATCCGAGGTGGTTTAAAATACAAATCCGTGATCCACAATAGAAAAAGGAGAAAGTGTGGAATCCAATGAACCCTTGTACCTAAGTTACGGTCAGAGCGAAAAAAGATACGTCCTGCACTGCACTCTAGTCCTTCACTCTCACGTTCCTCATCCACAAATCTTTCATCCTCGCTCAAATTAATGGGGTAATCGTCGCTTTCTCGGTCCGAATCGCTCTGGCTGCATTGTAAACAATGGGGAAATGTGAGGAGCCCTTCAACCTGTGACGTCACGCTACTTCCGGTACAGGCAAGGCTTTTTTTTATCAGCGATCAAAAGTTGCGAACTTTATCGTTGATGTTCTCTACTAAATCCTTTCAGCAAAAAATATGGCAATATCGCCAAATGATCAAGTATGACACATAGAATGGATCTGCTATCCCCGTTTAAATAAAACAATTTCATTTCAGTAGGCCTTTAAGGGGTTATCCGGCTTAGTGTAGACATAGCCTAAGAATTGGGAGAATTGGGATTTAGTTAATGTATTTACCATCATCAATGACTTGGAAGGGTCCAATTCCACGCTCTCCTCCTTGATTGAGTGTTTGTGCGTAATTAGACATTAGACATCTGCACCAACGGCCACAAAGTGTTTGCATGGTACATCTGCAGCACACATAAAAACGTGTTGAGAGGTCCCAAATAGATTTTGCATGTGTGATCCAAAGTTCAGTCAGAGTTCATCCCCTGCTTGACATATTCTCCCTCTGGACTAAAATCAACAAATGATCCTTGGGGGAGCAACCAGTACATACAAAAGCCCACACCCCACCCAAAAAAATAAATAAAAATGTTGGGACAAATGGGACAAAACAATTGCATCTTTTTTCCCTTCGTGCATTTCTACTTTCCTTGGCTGCTGATTTGATTTATCCGCCAAACAAAACAGTGCTGCAGGATATAAAATTGAAAATATATCAGCTGTAAGGGAGAGGCGAAGTCATGTAAATAGATCGGATTCGGGGTCATGAGCAAGGCAGGGGGGCGGGGGGGCGTAAAAAATGGAAAAATAAAAGATGGGTTCTTTGCCCAGGTGTAGAGCAATCACTCTGTCAAGAGAATGTGGATTGTTTACAGTTGTTCTCAAAAACAATCTGCACTTTGTCTTACCTGTCCACGCGTGTGGACATCAGCTGCTGTTTGTGTAGCCTTGGAGTGCAGTGTGTTTTTTTTTTTGGGGGGGTGCACTATTACCGGAACGTCTTTGATTTCCACAGGAGGACATTCCTCGTCTTTGTCAGCATAATACTAAAAATAAAGCATGTGATCTTTTTAACCCCGGCACCTATTTAGAGAGACCACATTGGAGAGTTATTTTGCTATCGGAGCTCGATCGTTCATCTCGGTTGGAGGACTCGCTCCGCTCTTCTGTCTCTCGGAGAGGTGGCTGATGGGACTTCATTACAGTGTGTGAGCTGGGCAGGCGAGTGCACAGATAGGTGTGCGTTTGTCTCCCCGCGGTGTCACTGGGCTGTGTAATTGAAATGGAAATGAGCCAATCAGAGATGGCGAGCCACGCCGCCTCGTGCGTATGTCTCTCCCTCTCTCCCCATTCGTCTTTGTATTATTTGGTGCATGTTTGCGCGGACATTCCCCCCCCCCCCCCCTGCCCCCCTCCCCCCCACCCCTCCATCGGTTGCAATGCCAATGTAATCAGTTGGTAATAAGGATCGTACCCTCCCTCCTTTTGCAGTATGCAAATCCTCCACGCCTGCACTCGCCTGACTCTGTGGCGTGACCCGCAGCCTGCGCAGCCAGCTGCACCATAACAAAGACATGCAATTATCACCATTTGACAATTAGCCCGCCGTTTAACGCTGCTCCTTAATTACCTGTTTTACTGCCAAAAAGGACTGTTTTGGCATGCCTCGTCACTTCTTTGCAAAAAAAAAAAATGCGGAAAGTATGTTTCTAAACAGGCAGGGTAATCGTCATGGCGAGGTCAAGTGTGGCTCTGTGTGTCTGTGTTTTGTTACTCCAACAACAAATCCTCCTAGGCAACGTCTTATGTGATGTCACTTTCAGTTTCACCACGGTGAAATTAAATAAGGATTGGATTGTACCAATAATGCAGAGTTTTAGTGGTAAACACTTTATTGGCCTATATGCAGTCGGGGTCAAAAGTTTGCATACATTTGTAAAGAACATAATGTAAAAAAATAATTTCTACAACTCTTATTTTTTGTGATAGAGTGATTGGAGCACATCATTTATAGTAATAGTTTCCTACATATGTACAAAATAAACCACATGTTAGCACATCAGTCAAGGAAAATGAGCAAACTACATGAATAGCATACTGTAATTTGACTTTAATATATATTTTTTTATCTTGATAGATTGAAAATTAACACCAATGAGTTGACTGATGAACATTATCACATCATTTATTCAGAAAATATAAATAAAGATAGAATACTATTAACCGCAACATGTAAGTGTAAAAAAAAAAAACAACAACATTATGATTTGTACAATTTCAGAATGTGCTTGTTCTATTTTTAAACAAAGAAAACAATATGAAGTTGTCTCTATTTTTAAGTTATCATGCCGTGATTTTACCAGTCCGACCCACTTTTGGAGTAGATTTTTCTCCATGTGGCCCCCCATCCAAAATAAGTTTGACACCCCTGCATTAGCTGGAAAATTTTTGTCTAACTACCCCTAAAATGTGTAGTTTTATTTTGGAGAGCAGGGAGTGCCTGTCACTGCTTTATTGCCGATCCCTTGGTCGGTACCTAACTGGCAGGAACTCAGAAAAGTTCCTGAAGAACTAAATCTAGTAGTTTTTGGTGGAAAAAAGTTCCTGTAATAGTTACTGCGCTGGAAAAGGACCTTATCTTCCAATTAGGGCTGCAACTAACGATTAATTTGATAATCGATTAATCTGTCGATTATTACTTCGATTAATAATCGGATAAAAGAGACAAACTACATTTCTATCCTTTCCAGTATTTTATTGAAAAAAAAACAGCATACTGGCACCATACTTATTTGGATTATTGTTTCTCAGCTGTTTGTACATGTTGCAGTTTATAAATAATATTTAAAAAAAAAAAATTGCCTCTGCGCATGCGCATAGCATAGATCCAACAAATCGATGACTAAATTAATCGCCAACTATTTTTATAATCGATTTTAATCGATTTAATCGATTAGTTGTTGCACCCCTACTTCCAATTAAGACTTGTATATTTATAAATCTAGAATATTTTTTTTTAAATTTTTGATTATTTATCTATCCAGTATGCAAACATAAAAAATAAGTTCCTTTATCCAGATCTGCACCAAAAGCAACGTCCTACTCCTGCACTGCCTGTTTAAGAATGGGTATTGTTTTTCACTGAAACAGTGAAAACTTCCTTAGCAGAGACAGTTTAGTTATGAGCCCTGTTTTACGTCTGGGAATGTCTGCAACTACCTTTCCCACCTATTTATAATATACATAAAACATTTCGTGCTCCCTGCCTTCACTGGTGTAACTCTTGCGTATCCCCTGTCTCCATGTCACTCACCTAAGCTGACACGGCTCATTTCATGTCGTTGTCTAATGCAGACGCTGATGTATATATGAACGTGTCCATTTTTATGGTGAAGTACGACTTCCTCTTCCTGCTGAAAGGCATTTTACAAGACAGCCGCGAACAACCAAAACTGCCGTGGCTATAAACTTCTTTTTTTTTTTGGGGAGTTTATATTTCAAACAGAGTAGTCATTAATTTGCAGAACTGAATGTACACTGTATAAATCAACTCCCGTAGAGCTGCCTTTGGAGATATGTCCTTTGTTCACGTCTGTCTCACTTGATTTTGCTCTACACATTTTGAATAGCACAGGCGAATCAGGATGAAGGATCTGCTTGATAACAGGGATATGATCAAATACACTTTGCTTCTTTTTTGTCAGACATGTTGAACTGCACAAGTGTACCGTAATTTCGGACTATAAGTCGCAGTTTTTTTCATAGTTTGGGTGCGACTTATACTCAGTAGCGACTTATGTGTGAAATTAGTAACACATTACAGTAAAATATCAAATAATATTATTTAGCTCAGTCACGTAAGACAGGCATGTCCAAAGTGCGGCCAGAGGGCCATTTGTGGCCCCCAGCTAATTTGTTAACGGCCCCCGGCACATTTTGCAAATACTACAATAAAAATGTAAAACATGAAAACGTGTAATAAAAGAGTAAACAGGTGAAATGTAACAAGAAAAAGTGGCAATGTTGACACTAATAACACAAAGCTGCCATGCGGACAGTTATTGACCTATAGAGGCTTTGCAGCTGACGTCATCAGCCACGCCCATTAGCTTGGCGGCCATCTTGCCGGTCACCAGTTCAGTGCCGGTCAACGACTCACACACGCTTTCTTGTTGGATCTGCTGCTATTTGAGCTTGGAAATGCCGGAAACCTGCTGTGCTGTTGGATGTAGCAATAGACGAGGCGATAAACCAAATCTTAGCTTCTATAGATTCCCGGCAAACATCAAAAAACGCGATAAATGGATCGCGGCGATTTGTCGTGAACGATGGAAACCTACGATTTACACAAGGATATGCAATGAACACTTCATATCAGGTATGTAAACAAACTATAACAGTAGGGTCTTCTGTGTGTGCTTTTTCCTTACCTTGGTCATGAGAAGAAATCGATTCTTGTTTGGAATCTGCCATATCAGCCCATCATGCACAAAACCTGCTGTAAAATACTTGTAGGCATTCAGACTCTTGTATGCCTTAAGGTCCTTTCCAGTGTACGGAGATGGTGAATCGACGAGGTAACTATAAATGTCTGGATATGAGAGATCAGGCAGGTCGGCTGTTGCAAAATGCTCAGGTGATTTTAGCATGCTTCTCGGTAAAAGGTACGGATCCGTTGTGCCAACAAGGTTCAACTTCTCTCGGTAACGTTTCTTGGACTCTTCATCCAAATGCACAACTTCAGCCATAATTTGGATGAAATCGTTGAAAATGTAGCGCAGAAATCAAACTGAATCCGTACGAACACGTAGGAACGAGCTGACCGGTTGACCGGCAAGATGGCGGCATAACACAAAGTCACGTGATTTTATCACGTGACTGCAAAGCCTCTATAGAAGGCTCCAATTACTTCACTGGAACAATTCCACTTTGAAATATTTTGGGGGGGGAAATATTGCATATTTTGTGCGAAACAAAGTTTTCTTTCACAAAAAGGGCAACAAACAAAGAAACAAAAAAAATGAAAAAGTTATAAAATCTAATAATCAACAGATCTATAGACTTAAGCGTTAATAGTAAAAAAAAAATTAGAAATTTGGCTTATTTTCAACACTTATTCTTTTTATTTTTTTATTGTTATGAATTATTGACCTATTTAAGTTTCCAATTACTTCACATCAATTATTCCACTTTGAAATGTTTTGGGGGAAAATGTTGCATAGTTTGTGTGTTTGCCATATAAATAAGGGTTTTGACATAAAGGGCATGAACATAAAAACACAATTTTAAAAAACGTTATAACGACAGACAGACCTGAAGTTGATCTCGAGATTCAAGCGTTAAATGAAAAAATAATAATTTATGACTTATTTCTAACATTTTTATGACTGAGACCCTTCCGGGTACCGGGGACCAAACTTGAGGAAAGCCATAAGGTTAAAAAAAAAAAAAACCTATATATTGAATTGGTTTTAAAAAAAGGAAAATTATAAAAATGGCCCCCGCATGCTTTGATTTTTCAATCTGTGGCCCTGAGTGGAAAAAGTTTGGACACCCCTGATGAAAGAGACTTGATGTATAAGATTTAATCGGATTTAGCGATTAGGAGTGACAGATTGTTTGGTAAACGTATAGCATGTTCTATATGTCATAGTTATTTGAATGACTCTTACCATAATATGTTACGTTAACATACCAGGCACGTTCTCAGTTGGTTATTTATGCGTCATATAGATTAAGATTAAAGTACCAATGATTGTCACACACACACTAGATGTGGTGAAATTTGTCCTCTGCATTTGACCCATCCCCTTGGGGAGCAGTGGGCAGCAGCATATAACGTACACTTATTCTGCCTGTTGTTCACTATTCTTTATTTATTTTAAATTGCCTTTCAAAAGTCTATTCTTGGTGTTGGGTTTTATCAAATACATTTCCCCCAAAAATGCGACTTATACTCCAGTGCGACTTATATATGTTTTTTTCCTTCTTTATTATGCATTTTCGGCCGGTGCGACTTATACTCCGGAGTGACTTATAGTCCGAAAAATACGGTGAAAATGTGGTTTTATTTATGGTAACTGTTTGGCATGTTTGACACAGATTAAACCACAGGTATCAAACCCGCAAAAGACTGTAAATAATGTGTGTTAATTAGGTATCGCCGTAAATTCCGGACGATAACAAACGCAATTTGTTTTCCAACGCTTTGAACCCCACGGCTTATAAAACGATGTGGCTAATGTATGGATTTTTCTTCCCTAACGGCCATAATATTTTGAATTCCACAAATTGTTTTTAACAGACACTAAAAGGGTGTTATTGTTTGTGCTATGGCGCCATCTTTTGGACGAGTCTGCTCACTGCAGGGTAAAGCCTGCAATATATTCTTTCGTTGCGTAGCTTGTGTCGGCATACGCTGTCGTGCTCAGCCAAAAAATTATAGGTCGCCGTTGACGCAGAACGCAGAGCTGTGGTTGGTCAGATTGGTCTGAACACAGGCGAGCAGACTTTGTGCTTGAAATGCACAAATTATTGTATGAAAAAAAAAAACAGTGATTAAACATTTGCATGAAAACTGGGTAACATTTTCATATGGGGAACATATTCACCATTAATTAGTTGCTTATTAAAGTAACAACGACTTAATTTAGAGTTATTTGGACACTAGGGGAACATATAAGGGTTAGGATTACTGAAAGGAATAATAATGAGGTTATTGAGGAAAGACTCTTAGTTAATGACTTACTGGTTGTATAATAAGGCCATGCAGAATAAGGCATTAATAAGTACTTAATAATGACTAATTAAGAGCCAATATGTTACTAATCTGCATGTTAATAAGCAACTAATTAATGGTGAATATGTTCCCCATACTAAAGTGTTACCGAAAACTGATATTGTGTACTTAATATCTCAGTGCGATCTAAAAAATAATTACTGATGTGTGTTTTTCAGCATGTTGTGTTGTTGTTGCATGCAGAATAAATCACAAAATACGACACTCTTTTCAACTTTTATTGCCAATTTTGTTCAATTCCGACACATATTCTTTCTCAAGCAGACACGTCTTTTCCTCTCACGCACACAACAGTTCTCATTCACTGTCAATAATCTTTCAGGCACTCTATCTTTACAAACACTTGTGAACTCTGAACATGACCATACAGATTAACACAAGCATGTCGTTGATTTACAATAGTTATTTAACAGTTTTATTTACATAATCGGCAAATAGCGTTGCAAATAATAATAGCGTCGTCTGCCGCGACTCATTTAGATGTTGCGCTGTCCATCTTCACGAAGGTATTTTCGGTAACACTTTAGTATGGGGAATTAGGGATGATACTCGAAACCGGTTTTCCCGGTTGTTTGATAAGAAAAGAACCGAGTCCTCGGATTCGAATCCCTTTTTGAGAACCGGTACCCGTTATCGAGACCACTATAGTAAAGGAAAAGAGTTGATTCTTTATTCGAATCCCGTCCCGACCAGAAATGCTCCGTGGGACATCACAATAAATGACGTCACGTAGCTCAGTCATTAGGCGCAGATAGCGAAAGCAGGAAAACAATGGACGGGAAAAAGCGCTCTAAGGTGTAATAAAGTTCAAAACAAAAGCTATAATCCATCGAATATCTTTACTGAGAGATTTTAGCAGGGTAAAACACATGACGAACACTTTTACGACCAACCGGAAACATAGCAACGCACCTCCTTTACGGCAGCTGTCGCAACGTTCTTAAAACAACCGCAGCACATACATATATATATACAACATATCTCCATTTTTTAACTTTTGTTTTTCTTTCCTTGTAAACAAAACCAAATCACACTGTAGATGTGCTGTCTGTCTAATTATAAATAATGCAGACGAGGCGTGTTGGCTGAGTTCTTGACATTTACTTTCACAGCGTGGCAACATGCAACACTTTTCGGGGCTACCGCGCATGCTCGTAACTCCCGTTGTATGCTGGGTAGTGTAGTTGTTATATTCTCTAGCTCATAACATTTTTCTCCCATAAAGAAATAATGTTAACTCAATAAAGTGTATTTCTTTTTTTAGCTTTAACTTTTCATTTATTAGCATTGTAACCACATTTGCAAATAACTTTTCTCTTCATAGAATGTTCTTTCAATAAAGAAATAAAGTGCAAAAATGTCAAAGCATCATAACAAACAGTTATATCAAATAGCAGCAGAAATGCACTTTTTGGAGAGCTGTATTATTTTCAGTTTTGTGCCCAAGGGACTGATTTTATTTAACACTATATTATTATTTATACACCTATAGTGATCACAGAGACAGGTTGTTTTTGTGTTACTGTATATATTTGTTTCTCTGAAAAATCCCACTTAATATACTTTGGGTAACAACAGTCAATATTTATTTATTTTATTTTATTTTTTTAGGTGGGTAACAGTCAATATTTATTTATTTATTAGATTTTATTTTTTTATTATATAATAAAAGTGAGCTTTTGTTAAACCAAATATTGTGTGTTTTTTTCCATATACAACAACCTATCTGGACTCGATAAGAGAATCGATAAGGAATCGGTTCGATAAGAGGATTCGATAATAGGATTCGATAATAGGCTCGAACTCGATAATTCCTTATCAAACATCATCCCTATGGGGAATACATATTTATCATTACATAGTTGCTTATTAACTTGCAAATTAGTAACATATCGGCTCTTAATTAGTCATTATTAAGTACTTATTAATGCCTTATTCTGCATGGCCTTATTATACAACCAGTAAGCCATTAACTAAGAGTTAACTAACCCTAACCCTTATTGCTTATTAGTAACCCTAACCCCAATCCTAAACCTAACCCTAACCCTTATATGTTCCCCTAAATTAAATTTAAATTAAGTCGTTGTTACTTTAATAAGAAACTAATTAATGGGGAATATGTTCCCCATACTAAAGTGTTACTGTATTTTCTTCTGATTTATAAGTAAAATGTCCATTTTAAGGAAACTGATTATTCTGAATGTTTAGTTCAAGGGTAGACAGAGATGTGGATGTTGAGGTTGTCGTCTTTCGCCACTCTTCACAAGAAGGAAATACAGTATCTAGTCAACGACAGCTGTTCCTCATGGAGATACTGCCCCTTAGTATTTTGGAAGCGAATAATCTGGCGCCCTCTCCACAAAAGAATTATAAATCAAACAAGACGCTATGTGACACGAGATATAAACCAGGCTTGAACGTCTCCAGTATTTCCTTCTGTTTAGTGCTTTAAACTGGAAGTACAAGTGCCGTTCCGTCTTCTAAATTTCACTCCAAAATACAGCCTGAAAGAACTTTAGATAAATGTTACCACCTTTTGTGCAAATAAATGACATGCATTCTTGTAAATTGTTTAAAAATGTTCCTGGGTGACATTTTGACAATAAAATTGCATTTGTGTACAACTAATGGGGTCTTTTCTGAAGTAAATCCTAATTATGCAAGTGAGTGATCAACTGTGATTAATCATTCATGATTAATCCAAATTCCAAAATGTGACTAACCTGATTAAAAAAACAATTTGACAGCCTTACTAATAATGTAACAAAAATTATATGATCATATATTTGAACAACATTTCTTAGAATAAAATTAATACTTAAATACCTGCTTGACTTATAATTTCAAATCAAGTTATCCATCAAATTATGTGTAAAACAATTATGTAATGATATCATGAGGCAATTTTACATTTATATTCATATATTATTCACTGTTACAAACGGCCCTGCACAGAACAGCTTTAACTGCGATGTGGCCATCAAGTTTAACACCCCTAAATTAAACCATAACCATAGGGTGCCATTGCTGGTCTCTCATTAGCCATGACAGTTTTCATGATGGCGCCTCCACAACATTAAAGGGCGCATGGCAAGAAATGACCAAAATGCAAAAGTTAGCTTGCCTCAGAGCAGGGGTGTCAAACTCATTTTAGATGGGGGGCCACATGGAGAAAAATCTACTCCCAAAATCACGGCACGATAACTAAAAAATAAAGACAACTTCAGATTGTTTTTTTTGTTTAAAAATAGAACAAGCACATTCTTAAAATGTAAAAATCATAATGTTGTTTTTTTTTTTTTTTACAATTACATGTTGCGGTTAATAGTATCCTGTCTTTATTTGTCGTTATTTACACTTTCTGAATAAATTATGTGATAATGTTCATCAGTCAACTCATTGGTGTTAATGTTCAATCTATCAAGATAAAAAAAATTATATTAAAAATAGAGATGTCCGATAATATCGGCCTGCCGATATTATCGGCCGATATATGCGTTAAAATGTAATATCGGAAATTATCGGTATCGTTTTTTTATTATCGGTATCGTTTTTTTTTTTGTTTGTTTTTGTTTTTTTTGGGTTTTTTTAATTAAATCAACATAAAAAACACAAGATACACTTACAATTAGTGCACCAACCCAAAAAACCTCCCTCCCCCATTTACACTCATTCACACAAAAGGGTTGTTTCTTTCTGTTATTAATATTGTGGTTCCTACATCATATATCAATATATATCAATACAGTCTGCAAGGGATACAGTCCGTAAGCACACATGATTGTGCGTGCTGCTGGTCCACTAATAGTACTAACCTTTAACAGTTAATTTTACTAATTTTCATTCATTACTAGTTTCTATGTAACTGTTTTTATATTGTTGTACTTTCTTTTTTATTCAAGAAAATGTTTTTAATTTATTTATCTTATTTTACTATTTTTTTTAAAAAAGTACCTTATCTTCACCATACCTGGTTGTCCAAATTAGGCATAATAATGTGTTAATTCC
The DNA here is from genome assembly GCF_033978785.1 of Entelurus aequoreus. Classification (NCBI taxonomy): domain Eukaryota; kingdom Metazoa; phylum Chordata; class Actinopteri; order Syngnathiformes; family Syngnathidae; genus Entelurus; species Entelurus aequoreus. The sequence continues at coordinate 31,510,358 of NC_084747.1, read as the reverse complement.
ACGACTGCATATATCGGTTGATATCGGTATCGGTTGATATCGGTATTGGTAATTAAAGAGTTGGACAATATCGGAATATCGGATATCGGCAAAAAGCCATTATCGGACATCCCTAATTAAAATCAAATTACAAGTTATTTATGTAGTTTGCTCATTTTTCTCGACTGGTGCACTAACATCATTTGGTTTATTTATTTTTTTTACATATATAGCATCATCCTATCCAATCCACTTTATTTATATAGCACATTTAAACAACAAAGTGCTGCACAAAAATATTAAAACCAAGATTCAAATACTATCCTTAGCTCCACCAATGACTGAATAAAAACAAAATAAATACATTTAAAAACAATATACAAATACATATGATTAAAAACTATTTTAAAAGGTATAACCAATTAAAACAATAAATACAAATACAAATTTAAAAACACAGAGGACCACACAACTCTCGTAGTGTTAAAAGCCAGAGAATAAAAGTGGGTCTTAAGACGAGACTTAAAACACTCCACTGTGGTCGCAGTTCGAACATGGAGGGGCAGAGTGTTCCGGACCTTAGGGCCGACCACACAGAAGGCCCTGTGTCCCCTGGTTTTAAGTCTTGTCTTGGGCAATCTACAAAGATACAAATAATTGCTATTGCGACATCTAGTGGACACATTTAGAACAGCGGTTTCTTTCATTCAAAAACTTGGGCTCATTTTTATACTTAGCAAACTCATCCCGCGGGCCTGATAAAACCTGTTCTCGGGCCTTACGTTTGACACCCCTGCCTTAGCGCTTGACCCTCTGCAGTGTCCACTTTCCTGCAGCTGCCCCTCAGTCTCCTCTTGGATAAAGCATTGAGTAGCAAATACGGGACTCCCTCGTTCTTCTGCGTTCTTTGCCTTTTTTTCAGGCTGACGCGTTCAATGTGTGTGAAGTGGAGTGGAGCTAAGCACTGTGTAGACTATCCACACCTCTGCATGCATTCATGCACCCGTTGCACTGATAGTCGTCTTTATAATAAATGCATGCGGCAACTAGCCATAACTGAAGACCGGCTGGAAGCTTAACACGACTATTTTTAAACTTTTTTTTTTTTCACTTGGTTCCATTAGCAGCTCTCTCTCTCTCTCACTGCCGCTCGGTTGCCAAAGAAGCACCTTGAATTCAAAGTGCATGGGCGTGCGTACGTGTGCTGCAATATTTTTTTATTTTTTAACTCGCCAAGCCAAACCGTTTCGGCTTCATTTGCAGTCACCGCAACATCCGCCACTACCGCTGAAGCTTTGGAGAGAAGGGCAACGTACTTTCTATATCTCTCCTCCATCATACACGGATGTGACCATTAAGTCAGTGACATTTTAAAACAGTTGCGAGAGGGAGCGATGCATCGTGGGTCATCCTGGACCTCAGCAGGCGTGTTTTAAATGAGATGTTACAGATGAGCTGCCTCAAGCTTTTGCTTGTAAACGCCTCGCACGGGGCATTTACCCTGCAAGAGTAAACACCAGAAGAGGAGGGGGGGGAACAGTTGCTGCTTACATATACAGAAATGAATATGCAACGCAAAGCCGGCTGACACGGACGCGCAAATTACTGCTGCGGGCTTCGTTTGCCACATTACAGTGACATTAATCATTTGACTTTTTAGAACCCCAATTAGGTGACATGTGAAAGGCGCTCTAAGCTGATTGCATGAGTTGCTGTGTGAGCTTATGTGTCGTACCAGAGCAGAGAGGCGGATAAGCGTTCCAGTACATATGGGGCGTCTTGATCCCACAAAATCCATCCTTGAGACGCTGCTCCGCACTGATGCAACCAGAGAGATTTGGATAAAAGGGAGAATGTATTCTCAGCCCGACTACAAGAACCGTTCCAGTAGACAGTTTAGTAACAGACGTAGTTCAAGGTGATGCGTGTGCATTACTTTATATATGTTAATCCAGAGTCTCCGGTCTTGAGGAAACCCCTTCTTCTTCTTCTTCTTCTTCTTCTTCTTCTTCTTCTTCTCGTTCTTCTACTCCGCTGCAGTGTTCGTTTTCAATTAAAAGTTTGCCCGAGTCTTACGGACTGGGTTTAATCCGACATGCCAGATGGTTTGTTTCGCAAATCCACTGAAGGAAAAGTGGACAGAAACTGGCTGGAAAAGGGCAGCGAATTAGAAGAATTCAGTTCAGTTTCAGGTAGGGTTGGGCGATATGGCCTTTTTTTTAACATCTCGATATTTTTAGGCCATGTCACGATTAGGGATGATGTTCGAAACCGGTTCTCCCGGTTGTTCGATAAGAAAAGAACCGTTCGATAAGAAAAGAACCGATTCCATGGACTTGAATCCCTTTTTGAGAACCGGTTCCCGTTATCAAGGCCTTTATAGTAAAGAAAAAGAGTTGGTTCTTTATTCGAATCCCTGGGAACGAATCCCGTCCCACAAGAAATGCCCTGTGGGACATCACAGGAAATGACGTAGCTCAGTCTAATGACTAAGCTACGTCATTTCCTGTGATGTCACACAAGCAGCAAAAATAATGGACCGGAAAAAAACGCCTTAAGGCATGGCTATTCACCTATATTGATCACAGAGACAGGTTGTTTTTGTGTTACTGTATATATTTGTTTTTCTGAAAAATCCCACTTAATATATTTTGGGTAACAGCAGTCAATATTTATTTATTTTATTTTTTAGGGGGGTTACAGTCAATATTTATTTATTTAGTTTATTACATTGTTTTCTTATAAAATAAAAGTCAGCTTTTGTTAATCCAAATATTGTGTTTTTTTCCCATATACAACAACCTATCTGGATTAGATAAGAGAATCGATAAGAAATCGGTTCGATAAGAGGATTCGATAATGGGCTCGAAGTCGATAATTTCTTATCAAACATAAGTCACGATACACGATATACACTACCGTTCAAAAGTTTGGGGTCACATTGAAATGTCCTTATTTTTGAAGGAAAAGCACTGTACTTTTCAATGAAGATAACTTTAAACTAGTCTTAACTTTAAAGAAATACACTCTATACATTGCTAATGTGGTAAATGACTATTCTAGCTGCAAATGTCTGGTTTTTGGTGCAATATCTACATAGGTGTATAGAGGCCCATTACCAGCAACTATCACTCCAGTGTTCTAATGGTACAATGTGTTTGCTCATTGGCTCAGAAGGCTAATTGATGATTAGAAAACCCTTGTGCAATCATGTTCACACATCTGAAAACAGTTTAGCTCGTTACAGAAGCTACAAAACTGACCTTCCTTTTAGCAGATTGAGTTTCTGGAGCATCACATTTGTGGGCTCAATTAAACGCTCAAAATGGCCAGAAAAAGAGAACTTTCATCTGAAACTCGACAGTCTATTCTTGTTCTTAGAAATAAAGGCTATTCCACAAAATTGTTTGGGTGACCCCAAACTTTTGAACGGTAGTGTATATCTCGATATTTTGCCTTAGCCTTGAATGAACACTTGATGCATATAATCACACCAGTATGATGATTCTATGTGTCTACATTAAAACATTCTTGTTCATACTGCATTAATATATGCTCATTTTAAACTTTCATGCAGAGAGGGAAATCACAACTAAGTCAATTTACCAAAACTGTATTTATTAAACAGTTATTAAGCAGTGGCACAAACATTTATGTCACTTCAAAACAAAGTGCAAGATTGTCAGCCTCTCTGCCTGTACGTGCGTGCCGCTATGCGCATGTCACATACGTAGCTTTGGGGAAGTATATGTGATGTATGAACTTTGCGGAGGTGAACGGTACTTTGGGCTGTGGGATTGAGTGTGTTGTGCGGGTGTTTGAGTTGTATTGGCGGGTTATATGGACGGGAGGCGGGAGGTGTTTGTTATGCGGAATTAATTTGTGGCATATTAAATATAAGCCTGGTTGTGTTGTGGCTAATAGAGTATATATATATGTCTTGTTTTTATTTACTGTTTTAGTCATTCCCAGCTGAATATCGGGTCCCACCCGACTCTCACAGCATCTTCCCTATCTGAATCGCTTCCACTGCCCTCTAATCCTTCACTCTCACTTTCCTCATCCACAAATCTTTCATCCTCGCTCAAATTAATGGGGTAATCGTCGCTTTCTCGGTCCGAATCGCTCTCGCTGCATTGTAAACAATGGGGAAATGTGAGGAGCCCTTCAACCTGTGACGTCACGCTACTTCCGGTACTGGCAAGGCTTTTTTATCAGCGACCAAAAGTTGCGAACTTTATCGTCGATGTTCTCTACTAAATTCTTTCAGCAAAAATATGGCAATATCGCGAAATGATCAAGTATGACACATAGAATGGATCTGCTATCCCCGTTTAAATAAGAAAATCTCATTTCAGTAGGCCTTTAATGCATCAATAGCACCAGCTGTGCGTGTGAGTATCCAAGTGTAATTTAGTGGCCACAACCGTCAAAGGGTGTGTTAAAAGACACACTAGCGTGCTTTACAGGTGTCGGGTGTTTTTTTCCCCCTGACCCCTAAAGCCACACTGCTGAGGATCCTCACGGGAATCGCTCTCTAATTTAGGGAATTCCTCAGCAGAGGGGATGTGTTGAATGTGTGTTTATGTTTGTTGTGATGAATCGGCGTGCATGGAAGCCCTCTGACCTTCACGCGGCCTCTTGGTGATGACATTTCTCATCTGGACCTCCGTGTATCCCCGAGTGATCTTTTTCCGCGACGCTTTGGCTCGACTTGGAAAGATCTCTCAATTTGTTTCTCCTTGCTTAGCACAGACACTTTCCCCCCGCGCTTCATTTCGCCCACGATTTGTGCGGACGCATGTGTCGCAATGACGGATTTATAGACAACAAACTTGAGTAAGGAAATTTATTGACGCTTGAAGATGAGGTTTCCGTGCCACGGTGACAGAGTGCGGCTGGCTCTCTGCATATGTGCGGAATTCCAAGACTTTTAGTAATTTGCGCAACTGTTCATGCATCTCGTCCATCAATGTGACCTTTTTGCTTTTTTTGTTGTTTCGTGTCTAGGTTCCACAGCGAGGACTATCACATCGACGTGTGCATTAATGACTACCTGGATGTCTACTGCCCACACTACGCTGACTCGGTGCCCGAGGAGCGGACCGAACGCTACGTCCTCTACATGGTCAACTACGACGGCTACAGCACGTGCGACCACACCTTCAAGGGGTTCAAACGCTGGGAGTGCAACAGGCCGCACTCGGCCAACGGGCCGCTCAAGTTTTCCGAGAAGTTTCAGCTCTTCACGCCGTTCTCCTTGGGCTTTGAGTTCAGACCGGGCAGAGAATATTACTACATCTGTGAGTTTTTTTTTTTTTTTTTGCTTTTCTGATACATCAGTCTATTGTAGAGTTGCAAATTTAAGTGAACCATTAAATCAAATTCTTAACCTTTAATTTTTGACAAAATATAAAGTCGCGATCAAAAGTTTACATACACTTGTAAAGAACATAATGTCATGGTTTCCTTGAGTTTCCAATAATTTCCACAACTCTTATTTTTTTGTGATAGAGTGATTGGAGCACATACTTGTTGGTCACTAAAAACATCCAGGAAGTTTAATTATTTTATGAATTTATTATGGGTCTACTGAAAATGTGACCAAATCTGCTGGGTCAAAAGTATACATACAGCAATGATAATATTTGGCAAGTTTCACTGCAATAAGGCGCTTTTGGTAGCTATCTTCAAGCTTCTGGTTGAATTTTTGACCACTCCTCTTCACAAAATTGGTTTGGTTCAGCTAAATTTGTTGGTTTTCTGACATGGACTTGTTTCTTCAGCATTGTCCACACGTTTAAGTCAGGACTTTGGGAAGGCCATTCTAAAACCTTAATTCTAGCCTGATTTAGCCATTCCTTTACCACGTTTGACGTGTGTTTGGGGTCATTGTTCTGTTGGAAAACCCAACCTCCGGACTGATGATTTTATGTTGTCCTGAAGAATTTCATAGTCCCATTTACTCTCTGTAATGCACCAGTTCCATTGGCAGCAAAACAGGCCCAGAGCATAATACTACCACCAACATGCTTGACGGTAGGAATGGTGTTCCTGCGATTAAAGGCCTCACCTTTTCTCCACCAAACATACCAAATCTGCTGGGTCAAAAGTATACATACAGCAATGTTAATATTTGGCAAGTTTCACTGCAATAAGGCGCTTTTGGTAGCCATCCACAAGCTTCTGGTTGAATTTTTGACCACTCCTCTTGACAAAATTGGTTTAGTTCAGCTAAATGTGTTGGTTTTCTGACATGGACTTGTTTCTTCAGCATTGTCCACACGTTTAAGTCAGGACTTTGGCAAGACCATTCTAAAACCTTAATTCTAGCCTGATTTAGCCATTCCTTTACCACTTTTGACATTTGTTTGGGGCATACTTGCCAACTTTGAGACCCCCGAATTTGGGAGATGTGGGTGGGGAAGCGGGGGTGTATATATTTTCAAGTATTTCTTATATATATATATATATATATATATATATATATATATATATATATGTATATATATATATATATATATATATATATATATATATATATATATATATATATATATATATATATATATAAATAATCCGTTCATGAATGAGTATATCCGTTCGGCCACCGTGTTCAATGGAGAAGACTGATCTACAAAATGTGAAGGCAGCATACCCCTTCCCCTTCGAGCTGTCCTGGATAAACTGAAATTATTTTTTTCCAATTGTCTCTTCTTCGTTCTTCTGCTTCGTCTCTGTTATGTTTTTGGACGTTACTACTTGCCGTAGTTTTGAAGCAATGCATGATGGGAATCCGGATGTTGTGTGTCAGTGTATCAACGTGCCGGCTGGAATAAACACACGCTGAGAAATATCTCCGTGCCTGCCTACTTTATGGGTTATAGATAAACCTATGGATAACGGAGACATATATAATAGTCTCCTTTTCAGGTGAGAGAGGACGCTAAAGGCTGTACCTTTAAGGCACACCCCCAATATTGTTGTCCGGGTGGAAATCGGGAGAAATTCGGGAGAATGGTTGTCCCGGGAGATTTTCAGGAGGGGCACTCAAATTCGGGAGTCTCCCGGGAAAATCGGGAGGGTTGTCAAGTATGGTTTGGGGTCATTGTTCTGTTGTAACACCCAACTGCGCCCAAGACCCAAACTCCGGGCTGATGATTTTAGGTTGTCCTGAAGAATTTGGAGGTAATCCTCCTTTTTCATTGTCCCATTTACTCTCTGTAAAGCACCAGTTCCATTGGCAGCAAATCAGGCCCAGAGCATAATGCTACCAGCACCATGCTTGACGGTAGGTTTGGTGTTCCTGGTATTAAAAGCCTCACCTTTTCTCCTCCAAACATATTGCTGGGTATTGTGGCCAAACAGCTAAATTTTTGTTTCATCCGACATCTCATTGACAAAGATAAGACCTTCTGGAGGAAAGTTCTGTGGTCAGATGAAACAAAAATTTAGCTGTTTGGCCACAATATGTATTTTATGTTGTTCGTTTAAATAATTGCATTATTTTTTATTTCAATTTCATTCATTATAATAACAAATAAGGAAATGTATAATTATAAAAACATACAACATTATTAATATTTTGACCAACCCATATTATTTAAAACATATATATTTGAAATTGTCAAGTAAATATCCACCAAAATGTGTAGAAAAATATTCCCTCTCTTGAATCCCTAAACCGGGGGTCTATAACCTGCGGCTTTAGCGCCACCCTAGTGGCTCCCTGGAGCTTTTTAAAAAATGTATGAAAATAGAAAAAGAGAGGGTAAAAATATGTTTTTGTTTTAATATAGTTTCTGTAGGAGGACAACATGACATAAACCTTCCTATTTGTTAGAAATCCCACTGTTTATATTAAACATGATTGTCTGATGAGAGTATTTGGCGAGCGCCGTTTTGTCCTACTAATTTTGGCGGTCCTTGAACTCTCCGTAGTTTGTTTACATATACAATTTCTCCGACGCTGCCATAGAAAGACGTGTTTTATGCCACTCTTTCTTTGTCTCATTTTGTCCACCAAACGTTTTATGCTGTGTGTGAATGCACAAAGGTGAATTTTGTTGATTTTATTGACTTGTGTGGAGTGCTAATCAGGCATGTTTGGTCAGTGGATGACTGCAAGCTAATCGATGCTAACATGCTATTTAGGCTACCTTTATCATTTAATTTCCTATGTCCTCTGCGTATTTAATGTATATTTGCATGTCTCATGACACATTATCTGTATGTAATATTGGCTGCATTTCAGATAGTTGTTTGTGTGCCATGTTGTTCCAGACCACAGCAAACGTAACCCAGTTTGCATAGATTGTTATAAATCTGTTAGAAGAAGATAGCCTGCCATTTCCTTTAACTTGTACACACACATTCAAACCTTTGGCCATTCTAAGACAGTTATTTAGAGGAGTTATATCACCTTCTGAGAAGTTTTACTAATGTTTTCCAATGTTGTAGAAATATTACTTTTCAACATTTCTGTCATCGAAGAGATGTGTCAGCCTGTGACACAAAGTCATTTTGATAGTAGGCTAATATAGACACTTATATCATGTGTTGACTTCATTATATCCCTTATTGAAGGCTTTTAATTTTGTGTGGCTCCAGACAGATTTTTTGCACACAATACTAATGAGTCATATTCGGTACTATACCGCCTCTGAAAAGTACTGGTCCACCACCCGGTACTTGTGTTTTAGCTACTTCTAAATCACTAATCCTCGCCTCCATGGCGACAAATAAAGTACGTTTCTTACAAGTATCATCCCTGCAGGACGAGGAATAGCTAAACATGCTTCACTACACACCGTAGCTCACCGGCGTCAAAATGTAAACAAACACCATTGGTGGATCTACACCTGACATCCACTGTAATGATACCAAGTACAAGAGCGTATCTAGTCGATACTACTATGATTACGTCCATATTTTTTGGCATCACAACATCTTCTTTGTTTTTTTTTAATTCATATTATGTTTATAAACTCAGGAAATATGTCCCTGGACACAAGAGGACTTTGAATATGACCAATGTATGATTCTGTAATTACTTGGTATCAGATTGATACCCAAATTTGTGGTATATCCAAAACTAATGTGAAGTATCAAACAACAAAATAATAAGTTATTATTACAGTTGAACAGAAGAGTAGATAGAACATGTTAAAACAGAAAGTAAGCAGATATTAACAGTAAATGAACAAGTAGAGGAATAATTAATTTTGTACCACTTGTCCTGAATACTTTTGACAAAATAATAGAATGGAAAATGATACAATATGTTACTGCATATGTCAACAGACTAATTAGGAGCCTCTGTTTGCTTACTTACTACTAAAACACAAGTTGTCTAGTATGTTCACTATTTTATTTAAGGACAAACTTGCAATAAGAAACATGTTTAATGTATCCTAAGATGTTTTGTTGAATTAAATAAAGTCAATAATGCGATTTTTTGTGGTCCCCTTTATTTAGAAAAGTATTGTAATAATTTTAGTACCGGTACCAAAACATTCGTATCGGGACAACACTAGTTTTCATCGTATTTTGTGTTTAAAAATTTGAATGAAGACATTTGAGAAAATGTAATTTTTTTTAACAAAGCTTTTCTTGTGGAATACATGATGCTGCCGAGCCTCGCACAGACTCTGCTTCCTGCGCCTTCTGGTAAATTGAGTTTGAGACCCTTGCTCTATCGTGAATACCTTTTTGTTGCATGCATTATATTCAACGTATGAGCAAAAGCATCAAAGTAAATACGGCAGCATTAGCTACAATAGCTAAAGTGTATCCGTTTCATCTGTATAGTTGTATTGAAAATTATTTTATACAAAGTCCAATTTGTTTGTTGTGAAAAAAACAACAACTCAATAAATATTAGAATTTGGCCAAAAGTAAAATGCAGTGCATGCAGTACACTAGTTTTTTATCACAGATGATTAAACTACAGCAGCCCAGCGAGAAGACAATTCAGGCAAATTATTGATACGTATGACTTGAAACCCTTAAAATCAAAGCATAATTTACAGATTTTCTTTTTGGGCCATATCGCACAGGCCTACTAGTCTGTATAAATGCTGGGCAAAAATGTTGATTCATAAATTACTAATAGTTCTGTTGATTAATCGTGTCTGAAAGCAATTGAGTCAACATCTAGTGAACCACTTGGCTGCAACCAGCAAAGGTGTTGATTACATTTGAAGAACATGCCCGCCTCTGCTATGGCACAATTCTTACAGGCAGCATTTTTGGCGGAGAATTAGAAACAGTACAAGAGAGGCATCACAGAGATTAATTGATAGCTATTTTAACAGTAGTCGACAAAAGACTTTTAATCAAATATCTATCCCTAATCCAGGGGTGTCCAAACTTTTTCCACTGAGGGCTGCACACTGAAAAATCAAAGCAAGCGGGGGCCATTTTGATATTTTTTATTTTAAAAACCAATACAATATATGTATAAAAAAGATACATTTAGGCCTCCACTCAGACTTGATCCCAGGGACCCCAAAAGGTTTTGGTCCAAAAAAATATTACAAATGTGTCATTATTTAGTATTATTATTATTATTATTATTCAAGGTTTAAATCTCTAGATCAACATTAGGTCTATCTGTCAATATAACGCTTTTAAAGATTTAAGTTGTATGCCATTTTTGTCAAGGAAAACCCTGTTTTTTTTATTGAAAAAAAACACAAAATAGGCAATATTTTCCCCCAATAAAATTTTAAAGTGGAATATTTGAGATTATATAATAATTGGAGTCTTAAAAAGGTCAACAACTCATAACAACATTGATTTTAATTCATTATTTTTTTGAGCAATGACACTTAAAAAAAAAAAGTCCCACTAAAATTATTGGGGATCCAAAAGGGTACTGCTCAATAACGTTTAAAAATATAAATCCAACATTTTTTTTAACTTTTACCACAATAGTCTCAAGATCAAATTCAGATCTATCTGTCAATTATAAGTTTTATTGTTGTTTATGTTTTTTGTTTGTTCGTTTTAGGTCCTTCTTTAAAAAACTTTGTTTTTTAAATGACAACCAAAAAATATGCAACATTTTCCCCCCAAAATATCTCAAAGTGGAATATTTGATGTGAAGTAAATGGAGCCTTGAATAGGTCAATAATTCATAATGACATTGATTTTGATTAATTATTCTTTTTTAAAGAAAGAAACAGCCTGCATGGCAGCTTTGTGTTATTAGAGTAAATAATGCAACATCTTATTGTCACATTTCACCGGTTTGCTCTTTTATACCACTTTTTATGTTTTTTATTTTTTTTTCATCGTATTTTTAGAATGTGCCGTGGGGCCGTTAAAAAATTACCTGCGGGCCGCAAATGGCCCCCGGGCCGCACTTTGGACACCCCTGCCCTAATCGAAGTACTGAAAACCGAATAAAATGCAAAAAAAAACAAAACACAACTTTGGAGAGGAGGGTGACTTTCTGTTGATGTCATCCAGGTGCTGTGTAGGTTTTGTTTTAGTACTTTTATAGCCAACTATGATAGGGTTCCACAAAATGTAGCCATCTTGAATAACTGCTTGCTATCTTTAATGCTTACAGTTTATTTGACAATAACATATTCATGGTGAAGAATATATCAATTTCCTGGTGACTTAAATCTAATCCATGACTACTTGCTTCACCTAAGTCTTTAAGTCTTCTCCCTAAAAAATTGATTTACATCGTAAGACCATTTTGGTTCCAGAGAGAGTGGACGAACAAAGAATAACTGAAATGCATCCATCAATCCATCAACCATGTTTTCACAACTGAGCGTGGAAGTCAACATGTTTACGTCTCACTATTTTATCGACTCATTTTTTATCCCCTTAAGTGGTAAACTAATTCAGGATGGTTAGGGTTCCTAATGAGGCACGCTCTAAAGTCTTAGCTCAGTTCTCTGGTTGCATTATTCTGGAGTCTTCAAAAGAAATGCCCTCCGCCATACTGCTCTTCATCTCACGCTAAATGTTCAATTGTCTGCGTCGTTTCGGCATTAGAAACAGAGTCAAAGTGAGGTTATCTCAAGTTGAACGGGGCTTTGGGGGCGCAAAACCTCTGTGGCTCAGGAGGAATAGACAGAGGGTTCATGGAATTTCAAATCGGATAGAACTCTTAATCCTTCATATGACATGTTTTATTAAAAACCTTCATGAGCACCCTTCTCCTTAATATGAAACATAAAATACTGATCCTCCAGAACAGTCAACAGAATGAAACAAATGCTGAAAGTTAATCAATCAATCACATGATTTGTGACAGTGATTGATATGTAAGGAAATCTTTCATATACAGTCGTGGTCAAAAGTTTACATACACTTGTAAAGAAAATAATGTCAGGGCTGTCTTGAGTTACATTACATGGACAAAGATAAGACCTTCTGGAGGAAAGTTCTGTGGTCAGATGAAACAAAAATTGAGCTGTTTGGCCACAATACCCAGCAATATGTTTGGAGGGGAAAAGGTGAGGCCTTTAATCCCAGGAACACCATAGTCCATCCATCCATTTTCTACCTCTTGTCCCTTTTGGGGTCGCGGGGAGTGCTGGAGCCTATCTCATCTGCATTCGGGCGGAAGGCGGGGTACACCCTGGACAAGTCGCCACCTCATCACAGGGCCAACACAGATAAACAAACAACATTCACACTCAAATTCACACACTAGGGCCAATTTAGTGTTGCCAATCAACCCAAGAATCAAGGAAGCCGGAGTACCCAGAGGGAACCCACACAGACACGGGGAGAACATGCAAACTCCACACAGAAAGATCCCGAGCCCGGGAACACCATGGTGGTGGTCAATGTTCCCTCTAATTTTTCATGTGTGTGAGCAAACGCACAAACACCCTGAGCAATCAGTGGAATACAGACGTACACACTGTGGCCATACCAGCAGCACATTTGTCTCAAACCTGACATAACAATTTAAATGTCTTATTATTATAATCAAGTGACTAGTCAATTTCAAGAGATTATTTTCTAATATATGTGATTTGGCCCACTTAGATATTGTTTGTTTTTTTAATCAGCCTATGCACTATAGTCTTTTATGCCTGGGTGGGGGTCCTGCTTTGGAAAGATTGTGTACCCCTTTCAAAGATCAGAACATTTAGTTCCCCTTAAAACATTCACATGTTGCATGAGATGAAGTGTTTATTAACTTTCTGTCCGTAAAATAAATATTTTTATTAGCAATTATGTAGTCCTGTAACATCATTTCATGATTAATATCCAAAAAATAACATTCTTAACAAATGACAGTAGAATAAGCACACTGATTGAGGAGTCATAGTAAAACGACCTGAAATGTACACTTTACGTGTAGTGTTGGAGTTGTCCAACGTTTTGTGTGGCCATAAACGCACCAGTGGCTAATTGCCATAGTGTATGTGTTGGTGCAGGTGAGAGAGAGAGCAAGCGGCTGCTGTTGATATAACAGATGACAAAGAGTTGCTTTTGGCTTGGTTTGTACGGTAGACGACCAGTTTTGCTAGATTAAAGTATTTTACACATTGTTTTGGTGTGGTTATGGCCGACAAACAATTTCGCTAAATAAAGGGACCGATGGAATTCCTGTCGTCCTTTAAGTGTCTCCACAGACGTTACAATAATTTAAGTGTTAAAAACATTGTTTTATCTGTTGTGGCCGCCTTTCCTCACCTGTTACTCACAGTTGCATTGCAAAATCATACAAAACAAACGATTTGTTTATTTTGTTTAGAGTGGGATTTGATTTTTTGCGCGGCATAGATTTGCTGTGCGCAGAGGACGCGTGAGCAGTGCGCATTTGCGCAGGTGCGCACCTTAGAGGGAACGTTGGTGGTGGTAGTATTATGCTCTGGGCCTGTTTTGCTGCCAATGGAACTGGTGCTTTACAGAGAGTAAATGGGACAATGAAAAAGGATGATTACCTCAAAATTCTTCAGGACAAACTAAAATCATCAGCCTGGAGGTTGGGTCTTGGGCGCAGTTGGGTGTTCCAACAGGACAATGATCCCCAAACACACGTCAAAAGTGGTAAAGGAATGGCTAATTAAGGTTTTAGAATGGCCTTCCCAAAGTCCTGACTTAAACTGTGGACAATGCTGAAGAAACAAGTCCATGTCAGAAAACCAACACATTTAGCTGAAGTGCACCAATTTTGTCAAGAGGAATGGTCAAAAATTCAAGCTGAAGCTTGCCAGAAGCTTGTGGATGGCTACCAAAAGCGCCTTATTGCAGTGAAACTTGCCAAGGGACATGTAACCAAATATTAAAAGTGCTGTATGTATACTTTTGACCCAGCAGATTTGGTCACATTTTCAGTAGACCCATAATGAATTCATAAAAGAACCAAACTTCATGAATGTTTTTTGTGACTAACAAGTATACAAGTTGTAGAAATGATTGGAAACTTAAGACAGCCATGACATTATGTTCTTTACAAGTGTATGTAAACTTTTGACCACGACTGTACATCGCAGTAGTTATTTTTGAATGAAAAAGCTAAGGCACCACCTGGGAAATTTGGATTTTTATGTAAATTAGGAGATGGAGGAAAGTTGCTCTCCCACGAACCACTTTGCACTCCTGGGAGATGGAGGAGTGGGCTCAGTAGCTACCATATGACACATTTGATGGAGGAATAAGAAAATTGATAGCACATTCCTGTTCTGAAATGGCTGCCATTAGTTTCAGGTATACTTTATGCATTATTGATTCAGCTATATGAATGGAAAGTTTTAGGGATTGTGGGCTTCTTGTGCTAATGATGAAAAGTATGTATATGAAGGTGGTATGAAATTCAATCTAGAGATGCGGGATTGAATAGGGCTTATTTATGAATATTGGTCTTATTTTAACTGATCTTTACCGCAGCAGTGTCCCGGTGACTAAAGATTTTACTCATGTAAAAGATTCCTTCAAAAGGGATTAACGCATTTCCGGATTCCTTGTAATAGACATGCAAATTCCAGGAGTATGCATGCCTTGCCAAAACACCGGCTAGAATTAGAGAGCAACAATCTGCAATGAAGGCATTCTGCCCACAGTGAGTAGCTGCTTCTAAATGACCAATACTCTCCTTCATGGCGGCAAATGATCTAGATTTCTTACGCATATCAAGTCCACTGCAGGACGAGAAGATCAATGTGACTAAGCAGGATGACACAGGAAGCCATGCTACTTCCTCTACTTCCCCTTTAGTGGTTTAAAGGTGCATACTGTCCCCTACTGTACCGGAGTATGTGCTAGAAGACATGCTAACCGCTAAAGCTTCATTGTGTTCAAGTGGGGGTGATCAATACAACTATCAATAGTATTGATACCTATTGAGTGAGTGAGTGGTTGACTGAGTAAACAGAGAAAGCTCACAAAGTGCTTTATCTTTACATGATTCAAACGGCACACGTGATTGTATAAAAACATACAAACAGTTAAAAAGCACCTCAAGTCGGTTTTGAGGGTTTTCACTGTACAATGTTGCGTCCGACCAGTCTTCCTCTCAGGGAGTAAAACACACTGGTCAATCCCAAATTCTTTCGGGTGACATATATGTTGAGTAAGAAGGACCACCAAGACAGAATAGCAATAGTACCAAGTTTTACTAAAGCTTCAGGAGACCAGCCCTTGCAAAAGTGGTAATAGCAGCATCAAGAAGCGGTCTGTAAATCAAACGGAAAGAGTCAGCTTATTTAGTATGAAAACAGAACGAAGTACAGCCATTTTGTTCTAAACTGATAAGGTCTCCTCCACAATAAGGGAGTACATTATACTCCCAAAAGACATTCCAGCGCCTTCAAGGTGAAACACAGAGTTTACTAGCGGACATAAAACACAAGCACGGAGATCACAAGAAGACACACTACATAGGAAAATACCAGCTGTTTTAAGCATGACTATGTATTAAAAAGAACACTTAAAAATATCTCATTCTCACAACAACCACAACGATTTAAATGGGAGCCACTAGCAGTTCTTGCTCCTGTTTAATTAGTGTGCACTATACGCTTTATTGTGCTCAATAAAAATAAATGTATCATTCAATACCACATATTTTAATATGGCATCTAAACTACAATGATACTAGCACATTCTAAATTTAAAGTTGTCATTATTTATTGACCATGGCGCAGTCAGTGCGTTGAGGGGATCCAGTTGGTAGCTGCAGGATTAGGTCTCTGCTTTTTGCAGATTATGTAATCCTGGTGGTTTCATTCGGCCAGTATCTTCAGCTCTCACTGGATCGGTTTGCAGCCGAGTGTGAAGCGACTGGGACAAGAATCAGCACCTCCAAGTCCAAGTCAATAGTTATCGGCCAGAAAAGGGTGGAGCGCCATCTCCAGTTTAAGTTCAAGTACCTCGAGTAGGGTTGTCCCGATACCAATATTTTGGTACCGAAACCGGTACCAAAATGTATTTTGATACTTTTGAATATTTTGCTAAAAAAAGGTGACCACAAAATCGACATTATTGCCTTTATTTTGACAAAAAAAAAATCTTACAGTACATTAAACATATGTTTCTTATTGCAGTTGAAGAACAACTTTGTCCTTAAATAAAGTAGTGAACATACTAGACAACTTATCTTTTAGTAGTAAGTAAACAAACAAAGGCTCCTAATTAGTCTGCTGACATATGCAGTAACATTGTTTCATTTGTCATTATTTTGTCAAAATTATGAGGGACAAGTGGTAGAAAATTGATTATTAATCTACTTGTTCATTTACTGTTAATGTCTGGTTAATTGTTTGAACATGTTCAATCTACACTTCTGTTAAAATGTAATATTCACTTATTCTTCTGTTGTTTGGATGTTTTACATTAGTTTTGGATGATACCACAAATTTGGGTGTCGATCCGATACCAAGTAGTTACATGGTCATACATTGGTCATATTTAATGTCCTCATGTGTCCAGGGACATATTTCCTGAGTTTATTAACATAATATAAATTTTAAAAAAAAGAAAAAAGATTTTGTGACGATAAAAAATATTGATGTAATCTTTGTAGTATCGACCAGATACGCTTTTGTACTTGGTATCATTACAGTGGATGTTAGGGGTAGATCCACCCATTACATTTATTTACAATGAGGAGCACCAGCTTGTTGTTAGCGGTGACTGTGAGCTATTGTATCCTCCTACGGTGTGTAGTGAAGCTTGTTTCACTATTCCTTGTCCTGCAGGGATGATACTTGTAAGAAACTTACTTTTTTTGTCGCCATGGAGGCGAGGATTAGTGATTTAGAAGTAACTAAAACACTGCTCACTGCGGATGGACGTTAGCCTCTAGCTAGCTAGCCATTTTTAAAGCACCTCTTTAGCAGCGTTTCAGTGGTATAGCTTCACCTTTATTGTTAGTTTTTTTTGCCAAAATGTGTCCATTCTTCCCTTCTGACTACACACTGCGTCTGCTTGTAAGTACTCTGTGTGCTTGTGTTGCCGAACATGCTCCTCTGCTCGTAAAACCAGCAATGTCACAAAGTGACGACGGCGTGTCGTCATGACCGTAAAAAAAAAGGGAACCGGTATTTTTCAGAAGCAGTATAGTATTGTTTTTGATTAATTAGTACCACGGTACTTTGTTAGCACCGGTATACTGTACAACCCTACCTCTGAGTCTTTGGTCGAGAATGAGAGAATAATTGATTGTGAGATCCACAGGCAGGTCAGTGAGGCTTCTGCAGTGATCCAGACCCTGTATCGATCAGTTTTGGTGGAGAAAGAGCTGAGTCAGAAGGCAAAGCTCTCAATTTACTGGTCGAGCTAAGTTCCTATCCTCACTAATGGTCATGAGCTTCGGTTTGTGACCGAAAGGACAAGATAATAGGTACAAGCAACCGAAATGAGTTTCCTCTGTCTCTCTTATAGAGATAGGGTGAGGCGCTCAGTATAAACCCGCTGCTCCTACACATGGAGAGGAGCCAGATGAGGTGGTTCGGGAATCTGGTCTGACCGGTAGTAGGCCAAGGGTGAGATCCAGAACACGTTGGGTAGACTATGTCTCCCAGCTGGTACTAGCAATGCTTCGGGAACCTCCGGGAGGAGCTGGATGAAGTGGCTAGGGAGAAGGAAGTCTGGGCTTTTCCGAAGTTCCGTAGCCTCCGTAGCAGAACCTCCAGGTTCTGTAACAGCTTCTTCCCTCAGGCCGTAAGACTCTTGAATCCATCATAATAATCCCCTCAATTTCCCCCCAAAAACGGATTAACTCGCTGGTATATAAAGACAATATAACATACATCCATAAACATGGATGCATATGCAACAGTGCAATATATTTATCTGTACAGTAATCTATTTATTTATATCCGCACCTTATTGCCCTTTTATCCTGCACTACAACGAGCGAATGCAACAAAAGTTCCTGTACTGTAAAGTTCAAATTTGAATGACGATAAAAGGAAGTCTAAGTCTGTAAGTCTTAGGCTGCTGCCTCCATGACCCCACCTCGGATCAGTGGAATACGATGGGTGGATGGATAGATTTTTTAATTTAACAATTAAGGAAACATTTTAATTTTAATGTGTAAAATAACCTGCATGCACAATTGCATCCGATTCCTACCAAAATTACTTGGGTCGGGTTGGGATCTTCCCAACTCCCCAAAAAAAGATGATTCTCTAAAGCAAATTTTGTTTAGTTTTCTGCTCAACCAAAACTTGATTTACTCTATCACTATAGTCGCAAAAAATCTATTAATTTAGCCTTTGAACTAACTGAATTTAGCTAAGCAGGTTTGACATGGTTTTCTTTATTTTTCTGGAGCTGCCGCGCCTCCCCTGAATTTTTCTGTTGTTGCCAGTTCTAAGCCCCAGACCTTTGTAAATATTCATTAACATTAGATCAAGCAGTGACCTCGTGGTGGAGGTAGTGATTATAATACAGCAGTACCTTTAAGGTCGTCCATTATCTGTTAAGATTGACCTTAGATTAATACATTTATGAATAACTGATTAACAAAGTTTAAATAAACCTTGATTTACGAACTCAATTGGTTCTTGAACATTTAGTGAAGCAGAGATTCCCATAGGAATCAATGTAAACATGATTGATTGGTTCTAGCTCGACAAAAGTCATTTTTAAAAAACGGCACACTTTGCAGAGACACTATAATAATACATGTATACATATACTGTATATATATATATATATATATATATATATATATATATATATATATATATATATATATATATATATATATATATATATATATATATATATATATATATATATATATATATATATATATATACACTACGTTCAAAAGTTTGGGGTCACATTGAAATGTCCTTATTTTTGAAGGAAAAGCACTGTACTTTTCAATGAAGATCACTTTAAACTAGTCTTAACTTTAAAGAAATACACTCTATACATTGCTAATGTGGTAAATGACTATTCTAGCTGCAAATGTCTGGTTTTTGGTGCAATATCTACATAGGTGTATAGAGGCCCATTTCCAGAAACTATCACTCCAGTGTTCTAATGGTACAATGTGTTTGCTCATTGGCTCAGAAGGCTAATTGATGATTAGAAAACCCTTGTGCAATCATGTTCACACATCTGAAAACAGTTTAGCTCATTACAGAAGCTACAAAACTGACCTTCCTTTGAGCAGATTGAGTTTCTGGAGCATCACATTTGTGGGGTCAATTAAACGCTCAAAATGGCCAGAAAAAGAGAACTTTCATCTGAAACTCGACAGTCTATTCTTGTTCTTAGAAATGAAGGCTATTCTACAAAATTGTTTGGGTGACCCCAAACTTTTGAACGGTAGTGTATATATATATGTATATATATATATATATATATATATATATATATATATATATATATATATATATATATATATATATATATATATATATATATATATATATATATATATATTGGCGTGGCGAAGTTGGTAGAGTGGCCGTGCCAGCAATCGGAGGGCTGCTGGTTACTGGGGTTCAATCCCCACCTTCTACCATCCTAGTCACATCCGTTGTGTCCTTGGGCAAGACACTTCACCCTTGCTCCTGATGGGTGCTGGTAGCGCCTTGCATGGCAGCTCCCTCCATCAGTGTGTGAATGTGTGTGTGAATGGGTGAATGTGGAAATACTGTCAAAGCGCTTTGAGTACCTTGAAAGAACACTGGAGTGATAGTTTCTGGAAATGGGCCTCTATACACCTATGTAGATATTGCAGGGGGCTGTATATTGTAGTGTCCCGGAAGAGTTAGTGCTGCAAGGGGTTCTGGGTATTTGTTCTGTTGTGTTTATGTTGTGTTACGGTGCGGATGTTCTCCCGAAATGTGTTTGTCATTCTTGTTTGGTGTGGGTTCACAGTGTGGCGCATATTTGTAACAGTGTTAAAGTTGTTTATACGGCTACCCTCAGTGTGACCTGTATGGCTGTTGACCAAGTATGAATTGTATTCACTTGTGTGTGTGAAAAGCCATAGATATTACGTGACTGAGCCGGCACGCAAAGGCAGTGCCTTTAAGGTTTATTGGCGCTCTGTACTTTTCCCTACGTCCGTGTACACAGCGGCGTTTTAAAAAGTCATACATTTTACTTTTTGAAACCGATGCCGATAATTTTGAAACCGATACCGATAATTTTCGATATTACAATTTAAAGCACTTATCCCTAGGCATATCAAACTGTTAAGGAGCTAACAAGAGCAAAACAAACCAGAGTCTCTGCAATCCAGAGCAAGACCGGTGATTGCCTAGCGGAAGAACAGAAGATCCTAGACAGGTGGACAGAATACTGCTCTGAGCTCTACAACCACACGGCACGCAGAGATCCAACAATCCTGACATGTCCTCAACCCACAGAGGATGAAGACACACTCCCCATCCTCCGTGAAGAAGTTGAGGCAGCAATCCGAGCACTGAAAAAAGGAAAAGCAGCCGGAGTGGACAACATCCCAGCTGAGCTCGTACAAGCAGGGGGAGAAGCCATGATCGACACCCTCACCATCCTGTGCAACAAAATCTGGCAGAGTGGTGAGTGGCCTACATCATGGACCCAGTCACTTATCATCACACTTCCGAAAAAAGGCAATCTCCAACTGTGCCAAAACTACCGCACCATCAGTCTTATTAGCCATCCCAGCAAAGTCCTACTGAAAATAATACTAAATAGGTTAAAACCCCAAGCTGAACTGATTATAGCTGAAGAACAGGCTGGATTTAGAGCAGGGCGGAGCACCACAGAACAGATTTTCAACTTGAGAATCATTTGTGAGAGACATCTGCAGCATCAACAACACCTTTACCATGTGTTTGTAGACTTTAAGAAAGCCTTTGACCGGGTATGGCATGCTGCACTGTGGGCAAC
Source organism: Entelurus aequoreus (assembly GCF_033978785.1). Lineage (NCBI taxonomy): Eukaryota > Metazoa > Chordata > Actinopteri > Syngnathiformes > Syngnathidae > Entelurus > Entelurus aequoreus. The sequence continues at coordinate 31,489,052 of NC_084747.1, read as the reverse complement.
CATGAGGAAATACAACATCAGTCCTAACCTTGTCAGAGTCATTCAACATCTGTACAATAAAGCTACCAGCGCAGTTCTCTACAACGGCGCTATCGGAGACTGGTTCAGGACAACAATTGGAGTGCGCCAAGGATGCCTTCTCTCTCCCATTCTCTTCAACATCTTTCTGGAGCGTATCATGACGGATGCCCTAGCAGATCATGAAGGAACTGTCAGCATTGGAGGCAGACCAATCACCAACCTCCGTTTTGCAGATGATATCGATGGGCTAGCTGGAGAAGAAAGAGAACTTGCCAGTCTAGTTGAAAGGCTTGATACCACCTCCCGAGCCTACGGAATGGAAATCAATGCTGAAAAGACCAAAATGATGACCAACAACAAAAATGGCATCCGCTCAGACATCAAAGTCAATGGACAGGCACTGGACACGGTGTCAAGCTTCAAGTACCTCGGTGCAATCGTGTCCGATGAAGGATCCAAACGGGAAGTCCTTGCCAGGAGTGCTCAAACAACTGCTGCCCTGGCAAAACTCAAACCCATATGGAAAGACACAAACATCAGTCTGGCATCAAAGGTGAGATTACAGCGCTCACTTGTAATGTCGATCTTCCTTTACGCCTGTGAAACATGGACCCTTACAGCAGAGCTGCAGAAAAGAATTCAGAACATGGAGATGAGATGCTACAGAAGACTCATGGGTATCTCCTACACCCAACATGTCACAAACGAAGAAGTCCGGCAAAAGATCAGCCAAGCCATCGGCCCACATGATGACCTGCTCACCACGGTCATAAAGCGGAAACTGAGGTGGTACGGACACATCACCAGATCCTCAGGCCTTGCAAAAACAATCCTGCAAGGCACCGTACAAGGTGGCAGGAGACGAGGGAGACAAAAGAAAAGATGGGAAGATAACATCGGAGAATGGACTCACCTGAAACTCACAGAGGCAATGAGAGCTGCTGAGGACAGAGAGGGATGGAGAGAGCTGGTCAACAGATCGTCTGTGGTGCCCCAACGACCCTTTGGGGTTATGGGATAGGTTAGGTTAGGTTATCCCTAGTTAGTCCCAATACTGAACGTTAAAACAATAACAACTATCTTAAATTTTGTGAAAAACGTGTAAAATTGTAAGTTAACCACTGTAATATAAAAAACAAAAATGACAATAAGTATGCATAGCAGCCAGCTCGTGGCTAACTTTAGCAATGGACCTCACTGTTGATTGTTGTTCGACTAACCCTGATCCTAACTACCCGTTGCCTGAAAAGTGTGGTCTAATTTTCTGAGAGTTGGGACATTACAGTTTTGTGGTAGCACTGTGATATCTGTGAAGCTTTTATTGTAGATTGGCAACATTTTATGAAGCAGTTAACCGACACATAACCCTAGATTTGTATCCCTATTTCATTTCACGTGTCCCAGCTCCAATATCCTTTAATGGGTCTGAAAAACTAAAAAGAGAGGCCTTGCAAAGGGACTGTTTAGCTATTTATCTTTATGAAAAATAGCAATATTTCCCTTGTCATATAGCAACCAAATTACACTGAGTGTTATGCTAATGAAGATGAGGGGGTCGGGGTTAGCGGCAGGTTACGCACCTCATCCACTTGCTCACGTCTCTACTTGTAACGTTTATTTTTTTTGCAGTTGAGAGATGCTTGTCCTGGGGGCTGGATTAAATTACACAGCGAGCAACAAGGCTTCCGTGGAACCCATCCATTGGGCCGCCGCGCCGCCGTATTGGTTTAGTGGCCCGCGGCTTCATTGGCCATTGAATGATTCTAGCATACAGCCTTTTCTGGCTACCACGGCGGATATTAAAGTCATCTAGCATGAAGTCGTCTGACATGTGATTTCCCGCCGCCATTGTGTCCAGCTCCAATGTCCATAAAAAGCAGGCGGGACGGCGGCTGACAGATTGGACTGTCTCTTTGGTGGACAGAATGTAGAGCTTAAGGAAGATAGAGAGGTAGTTACATGACGGCATTGACACTAGTATGTTTCCCATTCTTCGACTTTTGTCTCTTTCTGGCGTCATGGCTGCACTCACTTGTTATTTCTATGTAATCCAAATCATCCAGCGATAAATACAACTATTCAGCCAAAGCACTCCACAGGCAGCATATCCTCTCAGGTTACGTTTGGACTTAATACGCCATTATTGTAAATATTCAGGAGTTAAGATGGTGGAAAAACATGAGGGGGAAAAAAAAAACAGTGGCTCAGACTTGATTATCTCTAATCTTTCATCTCTAATCCTTTTTAAAAGAGCAAAACCGAATGCCACAGCTGCGGAAAATCTGCGGCTAATCTTGTTTGTGTGCCACCGGCAGGTCTGCAGGCTTTGGGTTATGGTCAGCTTTCTGTTAAATATTGTTTCAGTATACTTGCCATTTTGTGCATGTGTGCGTGCATGCTCGCTAGGTTTAATTAACAGGGTCACGTTTGGGCCAACTGTTGCTAAACAACAGGTGAGAAGAGTTGCAATAATGCAAATAGTGTTTACATTTATCACAAGACCGAAATAACAAACACCTGAACACCTTTGCAGAGTTGCCAAGCATCGCAATTTTGCCACAAAGCTCCTGTGACTGAGCACAATTAAAAATAAGAATAACTTTTCTTCACAATAATTGTTATCTAAAATGTTCATACCAGTCTATCTATAATGCCAACCCTTCTAAGTTTTTTACAAGGAGGCTCCTGGGAAATACGTTTAACTCATAACTAATAAGAAACAGTATACAGTTCATTAGTAAACATATCCTTTTTACCGTGCTCCCAAAATTGGTAAAATTTCAGATCATAATTGGAGCAAAATGATTACCGTATTTTTCCGAGTATAAGTCGCTCCGGAGTATAAGTCGCACCGGCCGAAAATGCATAATAAAGAAGGGAAAAAACATATATAAGTCTCACTGCAGTATAAGTCGTATTTTTGGGGGACATTTATTTGATAAAACCCAACACCAAGAATAGACATTTGAAAGGCAATTTAAAATAAATAAAGAATAGTGAACAACAGGCTGAATAAGTGTACGTTATATGACGCATAAATAACCAACTGAGAACGTGCCTGGTATGTTAACGTAACATATTATGGTAAGAGACATTCAAATAACTATAACATATAGAACATGCTATACGTTTACCAAACAATCTGTCACTCCTAATCGCTAAATCCCATGAAATCTTATACGTCTAGTCTCTTACGTGAATGAGCTAAATAATATTATTTGATATTTTACGGTAATGTGTTAATAATTTCACACATAAGTCGCTCCTGAGTATAAGTCGCACCCCCGGCCAAACTATGAAAAAAACTGCGACTTATAGTCCGAAAAATACGGTAATCATAACAAGTTTAATGTCATGTTTTAGAGTGGAAATGTGATTTACAATCCTAATCGGTTCTTGAACAGGGTTTTTGATAATGTTGTCCCGATATCAATATGTCGGTACCGGTACCAACATTTTTTTTGATACTTTTCGATACTTTTCTAAATAAAGGGACCACAAAAAATTGCATTATTGGCTTTATTTTAACGAAAACTCTTATGGTACATTAAACATATGTTTCTTATTGCAAGTTTGTCCTTAAATAAAATAAGAACAAGACAACTTGTCTTGTATTAGTAAGTCAGCAAACAAAGGCTCCTAATTTAGTCTGCTGACGCATGCATTAACATATTGTGTCATTTTCCATTCTATTATTTTGTCCAAATGATTAAGGACAAGTGGTAGAAAATGAATTATTAATCTACTTGTTGATTTACTGTTAATGTTTGCTTACTTTCTCTTTTAACATGTTCTATCTACACTTCTGTTATAATGTAATAATCATTTGTTCTTCTGTTGTTTGGATGCTTTACATTAGTTTTGGATGATACCACTAATTTGGGTATCAATCCGATACCAAGTAGTTACATTATCATACATTGGTCATATTCAAAGTCCTCATGTGTACAAGAAGGCTCCTGGGAAATATGTTTAACTCACAACTAATGAAGAGACAGTATACAGTTCCTTAGTAAACATATCCTAGTTACCGTGTTCCCAAAATTGGTAACATTTCAGATCATAATTGGAGCAAAATTATTCATCGTAACAAGTTTACCGTCATGTTTTAGAAAGGAAACATTGATTTACAATCCTAATCGGTTCTTGACCAGGGTTTGTGAATATTGTATTGTATATATTTGTACATTGAAGCAAATTGCTCTAGAAGAAATTAAGTAAACATGAATAATGGTTTCCATCCTTGACAGAAAGTCCATATTTTAGTAAAAGTTGTAACGTGCTATATACTGTACAGGGTTTCCGAAGGGCTGATTGATTGCTTAATTGAAACTTTTATTAGTAGGTTGCACAGCGAAGTACATATTCCGTACAATTGACCACTAAATGGTAACACCCGAATAAGTTTTACAATTTGTTTAAGTCGGGGTCCACTTAAATTGATTCATGATACATATATATACTATATTCATTATACAGTCATCACACAAGGTAATCATCAGAGTATATACAATTAATTATTTACATTATTTACAATCCAGGGTGTGGGATATGGAGGGGGGGGGGGGGGGGCGGGGGGGGGGGTTAGGATTGGTTGGTATCAACACTTCAGTCATCAACAATTGCATCATCAGAGAAAGTTAGTTTAGGGTTGAAGTTGCCTGGATGTGTTGTTTTAGTGCGGTTTTGAAGGAGGATAGAGATGCCCTTTCTTTTACACCTGTTGGTAACGCATTCCACATTGATGTGGCATAGAAAGAGAATGAGTTAAGACCTTTGTTAGATTGAAATCTGGGTTTAACATGGTTAGTGGCGCTCCCTCTGGTGTTATGGTTATGGCGGTCATTTACGTTAAGGAAGTAGTTTGACATGTACTTCGGTATCAGGGAGGTGTAGCAGATTTTATAGACTAGGCTCAGTGCAAGTTGTTTTACTCTGTCCTCCACCCTGAGCCAGCCCACTTTGGAGAAGTGGGTTGGAGTGAGGTGTGATCTGGGGTGGAGGTCTAAAAGTAACCTGACTAGCTAGTTCTGGGATGTTTGGAGTCTAGATTTGAGGGTTTTTAAAAAAACAGTCATTTAATGGCTTTTGCGCAAACTAAGGCCTTCTATGGCATTAAATGCATTACATTTGATGTGCAGAGGCATTAAAAAAAATTCTAATAATTGTAAGCCGGGACCAAATGTCAATAAGTCAATTAATGGAACAATAAATTAACTTAATAACTTTGCCGTCGTCGATAAATTGCTACATCTGTGTTTCTTTCGTCTCTGGCTTTCAAACTGGATACAAGAAGTCCACTCTGTGCATCACCTTTATTTGACTGTGGAATTGCATGAACAGAGGGAGCCTCTTGTCAGTCGTTCAGAATCTTTTTTTTTGGTACCAGCAGGCAGAACCTACTTACAATTGTCTTCCACGCGATTTTTTGTGTGTAGTAGTGGAAACGACACTCACTTTAATGTTGGAGGTGGAGCTAATGCGAGGCACGCAATGGGTTGATGGGTTCACACTCAGACAAGGTCCGTACGACAAAGCATATTTGTATTTGGTCTGTGGTTCATAAATCGAAAAGTGTGTACAATGGGGGGGCGGAGTGCAAAAACAAAAGTTACAAAAATTGCATGCATATTCTTAGTAATTGACTAATATACAAGTATTAATCATATACTGTATGTCACAATTATAGTCACAGTGTGCAATGTTAAACCCTCCTTTTTTTGCCAAGAGCTTTTAAAAAAATAACTCCTAACTAAGGACGGAACAATATAAGGTTAAGTGGTTAACTCTTACGGCTTCAAAATGTAATTGTCACATTTATTGTGATATACCCTAGCAGGCATAAGACATTGATACGTCAGGGCCAGCAAGGCCTTCTCTGCTGGCCTAACATAACCAGAAATCATGATCATAATTAATGATAAAAGTATGTTTTTATTTACTTTTCCTAAATATCTAAAAGTATTCATATTCTCTTCATGTCATATTATGCTCCTTCTAGTGCTGTTGTTTTTAGGTTATAAACTTTTTATCCAATCAGAATTCAGCTAGCCTATGTTGCCATGCTGTGCGAAATCTGCCCGAGGCCTTCAGAATCAACAATGCCCGTGCACAGTCAGTGAACAGGCACCAACATTTGACAGACAGTTGCCATAGCCAATCAGATCACGAGTTGTTGTCAGTAAGGCCTTCTAGATGGCCTAAGGCAGATATATTTTGTGATGTTATGAGCTAGGTAACATAAGAATTCCATTACCCAGCATGCCACGGTACGGAAGAGCATGCGCAGTAGCCCCGTTTAGCCATTCTGGCAGCTGGGTGTTTTTGATGAGCACCTTGTGGAGTAAACTTTAAGAACTCGGCCTACACGCCTCGTCTGCATCTTTTATGATTAGACAAGACAACACATATTGTTGCCATTTTCAAGAAGGATATTTAAAGAGAAACTACATCTTGTGAGACCATTTCGGCCAACCCCGGAAGCTCGAATGGGTTCTACAGATTGTGAGTTCAGATATGTTATTTCTTTATTTTTTCGCGTTTGACATGTTTTTTGCAATTTTTATTTTGACAGTACCACTTGAGATATCTTTTAATTGCTGATGCGGGCTTATTGATTTTTAAATGTGCCAGAAAATAACCCGTTTTGTACACTTTTGGTGGTGATTCAATGCACAGTAGGGCGTAAATGTGTTTCTGTATAGTATTTCTCCAGCAATGGTCATGTGATGACATTAATTATGGTATTTTGAGAGGTAATCATTGAAGTCGGACACCACTGAAGGCCTAGGTGGGAAAAGCACGGCCCGCCACTGTTAGGATAGGATAGTACAACGAAACTTTGTTTTCAGCACAAACCCGTTCAAGATTAGACAAACAAACAGTGTACAGCGTTACAGAACAGGAACGCTGATGGGTCGCCATAAGGCGCCCTGTAAAAGATGGGGAAAAAAGTCAAACGCCTGGGAAGGATGAGTAAAAAAAATACAATCTAGACTGGGCTCCTAAGGGGGCCCAGTCTGGAGTGGGAAAAAACCTCCATAGCAAAGCACATATACATATTACAACACACATCTCGAGATATCTAGCAACAGAGGGAAGGGAGTGCGGGGTCATGGTGGTAGGCCGCAGCTCTCAGGCGCTGACCATCCTATCATCACCCCTATGGGATTTGCGTAGAGGGCGTTGGATTGGGAGGGGTGGGGTATGTATGTGTGTGGCGTATATTTTAGTGGATGCATGTTTGTGTGTAAGCCTGCAGTGTGTCTCTGTTCCGCGGCCTTGATGTCGTGCAGTCGCTAGTCCAAAGTCAACAACAACAGGTGTGTGTCCATGAGAGACAAGAAGGGAGTTTGTTGTGTCTTCGCCGCACTGTCCTTCGGGAGAGTCTCGAAGCCAGGGAAACAATCCAAGTTAGAAGGTTTTGTATGGGAGTGAAAATAAAATTTGCTTTTCACTCTAAATTGTCTATGACTGGTCCTCAAACAATGTTGCAAAACAGTTGTATTTGTAAATTGAGACAACGTTGGTGTCTAACGTCGGATCCATGTTGTTGGTTGGGAAAATGACCACATTTCAAGAGTCAAATCAACGTCAGAAGCCAACATTCATTAAACGTCTTCAAAAGGCTTGTTGTTCCAACGTTAGGTTTGAGTTGCTCAACGTCAGGACCGAATTGAACGAGTTCTCAACGTTGTTTTAATGTCTTGTGCCTGTAATCCGGTCAAAAGTTGTTTGTGTAGGATTATTGTCAGCAACAGCACTGCAAATACTGAAATCTAAGTAAGATTAAATATCTCAAATAAGGGTGACATTTGCTTATTTTCTGTCTGATAAGATACTTCTTCTCACTAAGCAGATTTTATGTTAGAGTGTTTTACTTGTTTTAAGTGTTTTGGTCCTAAATTATCTCAGTAAGATATTACAGCTTGTTGCTGAGATTTTATGACTTATATTGAGTAAAACATGCTTGAAACTAGAATATCAACTGTTGCAAAGCTGTGTCATCAACACTCACAAGTATAAAACTGCTTTGTCAAAGTAAGAATTTCTTATTTCAATCATGAAATAAAAAATCATGACTTTGACACAATTGTGTCTCAATAATTAAAACAGATGACAGCCAAATGGACTTTGCTGTTTTATTTTCAATGAAACAATAGAAAATATGTACTCCAATAGTAGTACAGTTGGCACGGTACAGCAAACTGACAGTTAATATTTAAACATTTAACATGTGACATTTCAAACAATTTTGAACAAAAATAGTTCATGCACATTCAGATAAATTCTTCAGAATTACAATTAAAAAAATGTTGGAGCGCATATCATTATGTCAAGATAATGGCACTAGCATTTACTTAATGTAAGAATATTTTGTAACATATTGAGAAAAAAGGTCTCATATTTGTTTTTTCTATCAAGAAAAGTGCACTTGTTATTAGTGAGAAAATACTCATTTTAAGGTATTTTTGGGTTCATTGAGGTTAGCTAATTTTATTTTTTTTGGAAAGTCTTGACAACCCAAATTTTCTTGTTCTATTGGCAGATAATTTTGCTTAGTTCTAATAAAATGCCCCTAACTTTTGTATTTTTTTTTCTTGTTTTTGAACACTGACTTTTTGCAGTGAGCTGTCTCACCTACAATGCCAAGCCTGATGATTTTTACAGGCGCCATATCAGTACAACTCCCAATGTTAAGGGATTTTAAAGGCCTACTGAAACCCACTACTACCGACCACGCAGTCTGATAGTTTATACATCAATGATGAGATCTTAACATTGCAACACATGCCAATAAGGCCGGGTTAACTTATAAAGTGCAATTCCCGCGAAACTTCCGGTTGAAAACGTCTATGTATGATGACGTATGCGCGTGACGTCAATCGTTGAAACGGAAGTATTCGGACACCATTGTATCCAATACAAAAAGCTTTGTTTTCATCGCAACATTCCACAGTATTCTGGACATCTGTGTTGGTGAATCTTTTGCAATTTGTTTAATGAACAATGAAGACTGCAAAGAAGAAAGCTGTAGGTGGGATCGGTGTATTAGCGGCTGGCTGCAGCAACACAACCAGGAAGACTTTGAGATGGATAGCAGACGCGCTATCCGACGCTAGCCGCCGACCGCATCGATGATCGGGTGAAGTCCTTCGTCGCTCCGTCGATCGCTGGAACGCAGGGGAGCACGGGTGTTGATGAGCAGATGAGGGCTGGCTGGCGTAGGTGGATAGCTAATGTTTTTAGCATAGCTCTGTGAGGTCCCGTAGCTAAGTTAGCTTCAATGGTGTCGTTGACAACAGCATTGTTAAGCTTCGCCAGGCTGGAAAGCATTAACCGTGTAGTTACAGGTCCATGGTTTAATAGTATTGTTGATTTTCTTTCTATCCTTCCAGTCAGGGGTTTATTTCTTTTGTTTCTATCTGCAGTTAAGCCCGATGCTATCACGTTAGCTCCGTAGCTAAAGTGCTTCGCCGATGTATTGTCGTGGAGATAAAAGTCACTGTGAATGTCCATTTCGCTTTCTCGACTCTCATTTTCAAGAGGATATATTATCCGAGGTGGTTTAAAATACAAATCCGTGATCCACAATAGAAAAAAGGAGAGAGTGTGTAATCCAATGAGCCAGCTTGTACCTAAGTTACGGTCAGAGCGAAAAAAGATACGTCCTGTACTGCACTCTAGTCCTTCACTCTCACGTTCCTCATCCACGAATCTTTCATCCTCGCTCAAATTAATGGGGTAATCGTCGCTTTCTCGGTCCGAATCGCTCTCGCTGCATTGTAAACAATGGGGAAATGTAAAGAGCCCTTCAACCTGCGACGTCACGCTACTTCCGGTACAGGCAAGGCTTTTTTTATCAGCGATCAAAAGTTGCGAACTTTATCGTCAATGTTCTCTACTAAATCCTTTCAGCAAAAATATGGCAATACCGCGAAATGATCAAGTATGACACATAGAATGGATCTGCTATCCCCGTTTAAATAAAAAAAATAATTTCAGTAGGCCTTTAATCACACCCTCTAATGTATTAATAAGCATGCACCCTTTAATGCCTCTTTTTGTGATGTACTTGTAATGTTGCTCCCATTTTTAGTCTGAAAGTAATTCGACCTCTTGCAGTGACCTTGTCACACATTTGCCTACATCGTGGAAGTGCGTCATGTAGGGGCGCTTAGCTAACAGAGAAAATTGTATGCATCATTAGCCACCCAAGAAAGCTATGCTGCACACACCTGCAGCATACACAATCCCATTGCAGGTCACTCTACTTTAACACACAAGGCGTACATTAGTCATAGACGGCCTCATTTACATAAACCATAACAAGCTCATAGTTTATGCATTATGTCTACTGACTGCTAAAATTCTATGGGGAGATTTCTCAATCAATAATTCCCTACATACTATCCCCCTGACATTCATTTAGAGGGGAACACATACACGCTTATACCGTATGCATGCATAAACAGTGTTGGTATCAGAATGCAGGCCTTTTCTCGTCTTTAATAACGCACAGATGAAAAATGTATAGTCAATGGCATGATTGATTAGCTCTCTTGTTTGTGGATTAGAATTAGGACGCCAAAGCGTATTTGTGTGCAGAAAGCTCCGCTTAATTAGGTTTTCAGCCGCCGCTCGTTCGCTGCAAGAAGTCGAGAGGTCATTTTTGTTGCATCTGAAGAAATTAAATACGACGAGAGGCAGCGTTTCCCGCGACAATAAACAAGAGAGATTAATTGATGCTAGCGGGACTGAGGGAATGTGGTCAGATGGATCAGGTCATCATTCTTTTCATTTGTATAATTACTAGTCTCTCTCTTGTCACTGTCAGGAGTTCTTGCAACTATTTAGTTGTGTATTGTGTTACGCTTAACACAACTATAAACGCAATACTTTTTTCTCCCACTTTTCATGAGCTGAACTCAGTTTTCTATGCAAAGAAAATGTTTTTTTCGTCCCAATTAAAATACATTTAAAAGATTGGACTTCGATCAGTGTCCTGTCTGGGATTCAACATTTTACAAATTTACTCAAAGTGAGGAAAAATGCTCACATAATTTGCACAAAATTATTGCTTTAAAAATAACGCGACGCTTTGAGTAGCATTCCCTTGCAAGTTTGAACAATAACATGTGTATTGTGTTACCCTTAACACAACTATAAACTCAATACATTTGTTTTTTCTACCATTTTTCACAAGCTTAACTCAGTTTTCCATGCAAAAAAAGGTTGTTTTCTCTCAATTAAAATACATTTAAAAGATTGGACTTCGATCAGTGTCCTGTCTGGGATTCAACATTTTACAAATTTACTGAAAGTGAGGGAAAATGCTCACATATTTTGCACAAAATTATAGCTTTAAAAATAATGCGATGCTTTGAGTAGCATCCCATTGCAAGTGTGAACAAAAACATGTGTATTGTGTTACACCTAACAACTATAAACTCAATACTTTTTTCTCCCATTTCTCATGAGCTGAACTCAGTTCTCTATGCAAAGAAAAACATTGTTTTCTCTCAATTAAAATACATTTTAAAAAAATTGCACTTCGATCAGTGTCCTGTCTGGGATTCAACGATTTACAAATTTACTCAAAGTGAGGAAGAATGCTCACATATTTTGCACAAAATGATTGCTTTAATGCGATGCTTTGTGTAGAATTCCCTTGCAAGATTGAACAAAAACATGTTCGTGCAAAGCAACATATCAACATTGAGACTGCTAAGCGCATGTACAGTAAATACCGTACATAAGCAATTCAGCAAAAGGCAGGATTAGTGAGTGTGAGTTAAATTCTCCGACCGGCAGGCCAAATAAGCGAGGACAGCAGGAGCAGTTCTCAGTTCAGAGATCACAGAGCTGCCGCAGTTTAAGTGAAAGCCATCTTCCCAGAATGCTGACGCAGGCATGCTTCTGGACACAATCTTGTATTTGAGATATTTTAATCTAAAACAGGGGGGCAGGAGTCTTAATATCAGAGCGGTAGATAACTGAGTCGAGTAGACAAGGTTCTTCATGTGGTCGTGTGGTGACACTTGTTGACCATGAAATTTGGTACACTTGAGTGTTACACAGTATGTGAAAATATGCTTTAAGGAGGTTTTGGTTTGACCATTTTCAGGTAGTAATTATTTAAAATGTTTGTTAGAGTGAATGTATAGTGGTCATTAAGCTGCAGACTCTTTGCCCAATGTGTATATGATTGATAAAACATGTATGCATGAGTGTATGTATGCATATATCGGGGGCCACATGGAGAAAAATCTACTCCCAAGTGGGCCGGACTGGTAAAATCACGGCACGATAACTTAAAAATAAAGACAACTTCAGATTGTTTTCTTTGTTTAAAAATAGAACAAGCACATTCTGAAAATGTACAAATCATAATGTTGTTGGGGGTTTTTTACACTTACATGTTGCGGTTAATAATATTCTATCTTTATTTGTCGTTATTTATACTTTTTGAATACATTATGTAATAATGTTCATCAGTCAACCTACTGATGTTAATTGTCAATCTATCAAGATAAAAAAAATAATATCAAAAATAAACAACAGGATTTTATTTATGCAGTTTGCTCATTTTCCTCGACTGGTGCACTAAAATCATGTGGTTTATTTAATTTTTACACATGTAGCATGATCTACAAAGAAACAAAGAATTGCTATTGCGACATCTAGTGGACACATTTAGAACAGCAGTTTCTTTCATTCAAAAATTTCGGCTCATTTTTATACATTGCAAACTCATCCCGCGGGCCGGATAAAACCTGTTCGCAAGCCTAATCCGGCATGCGGGCTGTATGTTTGACACCCCTGATATGTGTATGTCTGTTTGTACAATGAATGTGCATGTAAATTGTGATTAGATATCCATATTGACTGTTAAAAATAATACATATTAAAATATTATATTATTTACCGTATTTTCTGTACAATAGAGCGCCGGTATGTTTGTGTGTATGTTAAGTATTTTTGTACGTGCGTAAATACCTATGTTTGTGCGTATGTATGTGTATATGTATGTATAAATATATGTCTATGTATGTGTGTGCATGTGTTTTTTTTCTACTTTTTTTAAAGATACCTATAAATAGAAATGACAGAGATAATTGAAAACAAAATTAGATTTTTTTATTCAAAAACTAATAGTTTGAAAGTAGACAATGCCACAACTTACAGGGATACATTGAAACTTTTGAAACGTGTATTAGTAGATTGCACATTACAGTACATATTCCGTACAATTGACCACTAAATGGTAACACCCGAATAAGTTGTTCAACTTGTTTAAGTCGGGGTCCACGTTAATCAATTCATGGTAAATCAATATGCACATACACACATTACTCTAGGCCAAATTCTACATTTTTACAAATTTCATGCAATATTAAAAACAAAACTGGAGCCAAAACCTTTGTCTTGAATAAAATACTTCTGCAAACAAAAATGTAACATTGCACAATGTAGGCAAATAATGAATATACACAATCATTTAGATTGAAGAAGTTCAAATTTAAAACTTGTGTTCTATTTTGTTAAAAAGATAAACAGTGGGTGACAACACAACAGTTTTTAGCACTGGAAAACCCTTTCAGCAGCACCACCTCTCGTCAGCTACATACACATACTCTCGATACACATCCGCCTTTATCACTTCCCCCTTTCCCGGCACATTTTAAAGTTCACACAGGCCCCCAAAATAGCTGTCCAAGGCTATCCCTAAACACTATTGTAGCAACCAGCAATGGAGATGTCTCTTTATATATCTGAAACGGTTGTATGTTGTATCATCCATCGGGGGGGGGTGCTGGAGCCTATCTCAGCTGCACATGGGCGGAAGGCGGGGTACACCCTGGACAAGTCGCCACCTCATCATGTTTGACCATATTCAACCACTGTCAGAAAATATATATTTAAATCCAAAATAACCTTCTGATGCAATTCAATTTGTACTTTTTAGCAGTGTAAACTTTAGAAATTGTGATTCATATTGTAATAGATACCAACATTGACTGTTTAAAATAATAAATATTAAAATATGATAATGTATACCGTATTTTCTGTACAATAGAGCACACCGGTATTTAAGTTCAGTACAATAGGGGAGCACGTACAAATATGCATTAAAACACTCTTACAGACATCAGTCGTAGTAAGTCCCAAGTAAGTAAGATTTAGTAAAATCACCAAATTGCTCACTGCTCCCCTCACCTCCCAGGGGGTGAACATGGGGATGGGTCAAATGCAGATTTCACCACACCTAGTGTGTGTTTGACAGTCATTGAAACTTTAACTTAACTTAAGTACGAATTGTTTTAGTTATATTGTAAAACTAACAAACGTTGCTTGGATGAGATGAATGAAGAACCCATATGAGTAGAAAAGCTACAGACGGCTAGAGGATGGAATGGCACTTGGGCTTCCGGTTGAAAGCTCAGTCTAAACAGAAGGGCACTGCAGCACCTGCAGTACCATATTTCCTTGAATTGCCGCCGGGTATATAGTATGTGCATGCCTCGATTTACCGCCGGGTCAAACTCGTTTCGCAAATAATTAGCACATGCCTAGAATTACTGCCGGGTCAAACTCGTTTCGCAAAATAATTAGCGTATGACTAGAATTACCGCCGGGTAAGTCACGTACCTACTACGTTTTATATAATTGCAATTCTTGTTATTAATATTGTGTTAGTTTGTAGTGTTGGGGAGCTGACTTTTTGTTGTTGGAGTTGCGTCTTTCAAAGCGCTTTATTTTGAAAAAATGTTTTATTAATACAGCTGCGTGTGTCAAATATGAGTCATTTTGATGCAGTTGAACCAGTAACATTTCAGAAACAAATTATGAGCTAAGAAAACTTGCTAACAGGCGGTAATGATGTTATTTTAATTGCCTTTTCAGACCCGAACAAAAAGAACTCCCGGGATGTTTCATTGTGCTTTAAATTTTATTGCGGCATTAAGCGATGTCATGATGGTATCCTTACATCACGCTCAAATTTATAAGCGCATGCCTAAATTTACCGCATGCCTTTGGTAAGCGCCGGAGTGAGAAGAGGTTTTAAATTAATTACCGCCCGGGCGCTAATTCAAGGAAATACGGTAAGCGAACTCGTCCAAAAGATAGTGCCGTAGAACAAACAATAACACACCTTTTCAGGGTCTTTGTTTGTTTTGGGGTTTTTTTGGTCGTCAGCGAAGAAAAATCTATAAATTTGTTGCACCGTTTTACAAGCCACAGGGTTCAAAGCTTAGGAAAAATGTAGTGGCTTAAAGTCCGGAATTTAAGGTAACTGTCTTGTATTGTATTTTCCCATATCGCCCAGTTCGACCTGCGGTCTATAGTTTAGAACGTGGATTAACCAGAAGAGGACAAAAACATTGCAACAAAAAACACGAGTTAATCAATCGCACAGGCCTGCAGTAAAACAATAAATAGATTAAATACAAATAAATAAATGTTTTAAGGTGTCAGTCAATCTTCAAACGCCTCAGGCTGATACGTAAAATGGAACATCAGACTGAGGCTGACTATTAATACCAATAACACGCCCAGAACCATATAAATATTTCAATTATTCCACAACCGCCATTAGTCATTCCTCGGTGCTGCATGTTAAATGTAGGATTTTTTTTTTACTAATTGCCTCCTGAAGACATGAAAGGCATTCCAACTAAAGCTATTTAATAAATGTGCGCGTGCGTTTTTAATTTTATATGCCATATTTAATATATTTTGTTTTTAATAGACACATTGTAAAATACTATCTTTCGACATTAAATATCGACGCCGAAGGACTACCTCAATTTTTAGGGTACTAAAAATCAGTATTGCAATTCATTTCTCAACATTCATATTGAGGGATTTTGACGTTTATAGGTGATGTACCACGCAAGTGGAAGCAGGACTTTAATAGACAAATTACTGTAAATCACCGGGGGGGTTGAGTTTTTAGAGTCTGTTGTGTCAGCGCTGTAGGAGGCTGGCTAATGGTGACAGAGAGCCATCACAGTTCCATTGGCAGCACAGGTAACAAAACCTGCATATCATTTATTCACATGAATGCTGTCACTGCTGAGATGACAGCATGTTAGTTATGGGACTCGGGACGTCACGCACGCCTGCTCGCGCTATTCTGTATGTAGTGTACAGGTGATGCCGCCACCCAGATGCATGCTGTCGAGAATGCATGAGTATAATCCTGATAGATAGATGGATGCACGGGCCGACATCACACTATCCCTCGTTTCTAGGCCCTCCCTTTTCGCCTCTCTCACCTACTCCGTAATAACTATTTTACATAATAACCTGTATGAATTGTGTGAAAACAGACCAGGTTCATGAATACATACTTGCCAACCCTCCCGTTTTTAGCGGGAGACTCAGCGCCTCTCCCGATAACCTCCCGGCAGAAATTTTCTCCCGACAAACTCCCGGTATTCAACCGGAGCTGGAGGCTATGTCCCCTCCAGCTCAATGCGGACCTGAGTGGAGACAGCCTGTTCTCACGTCCGCTTTCCCACAATATAAACAGCTTGCCTGCCCAATGACGTCATAACTGTAGAATGATCGAGGGCGAGTCCTTGGTTTCTTATGTGGGTTTATTGTTAGGCAGTTTCATTAACGTCCTCCCAGCGCGGTAACAACACACAACAACAGCAGTCACGTTTAGTCTACCGTAAAGCAGTTCGTCTGCCGTAAACAGCAATGTTGTGACACTCTTAAACAGGACAATACTGCCATCTACTGGATAGCCTCCAGAACACTGAAATTAAAGTATTTATTTTATTTATATGTATAATAATATATATATATATATATATATATATATATATATATATATATATATATATATATATATATATATATATATATATATATATATATATATATATATAGAGAGAGAGAGAGAGAGCTAGAATTCACTGAAAGTCAAGTATTTCATACATATGTGTATATATATATATATATATATATATATATATATATATATATATATATATATATATATATATATATATATATATATATATATGTATATATGAAATACTTGAGTTGGTGAATTCTAGCTTAAATATATTCCCCTCTTAACCACGCCCCCAACCACGCCCCCCCCCCCACACACACACACACCTCCCGGTATCGGAGGTCTCAAGGTTGGCAAGTATGTGAATAGGATTCACCACTTTTCACCCATACAGTATTTGTTAATTGCTTATTCCTCATACAGTATATTTGTTGTTAGTCATCATGCTTATTTTATGCACAGTCACGGCCATCACAACAATATTAGGATTCCAGGCTGTGATAGACTTAAGTGCAGCAATGAAACATTATGGGTTGTGATTTATTACTGAGTGCTGGCTACTTTAAGAAGCTCCAACTCCACCTCACGCTTGTAAATAATCACTTTGTGTTTTTTATTGTGATTTGAATATGTATGTGTTGAGGGACCTCTGACTTGTAAACTATTGATTTTCTACAAATTATGCTGTGATCTGAGAGCTAATTCAAAAATAAGCGGGATCATTTTTTGTCATGATCCGTGGTCTGGATCATGTTTTTGTTATGTTCTGTTAGTTTTGGACTCTTTTAGTTCCTGTTTGACACCTGAGTTTGTTTTAGTTACCATGGCTACTTATGATTTTCACCTGCCTCTGGTGTTCGGGACACGCACCTGCTGCTAATCAGAGGACTATTTAAGACTGCCTTTGCCAGTCAGTCGTCCTGGCGTCATTAGATGTGTGCCTCATTCCTGGACTACGTAAGTCTTAGTTGTTTCATGCCACAGTTTCGTATTGGTTTCATGCCACAGTTTTGTGTTTGTTCTATGCCATAGTTAATGCTAGTTGTTTCATGCCACAGTTTTGTGTTTGTTTCATGCCACAGTTTCATGAGGTTCATGTCTATAGTTTCATGTCCTAAGTTTTTGCCTTAGTTTCCGCGTGCGATAGGCATGCTTGCCTTCGGGTTGTTTTATGTTTTTTGTACCCTTTTAAGTTTTGAGAAATAAATATGTTCCTACCTGCACGCCTTGTCCGGAATAGTCTGTTTGCATCCTGGGAGAACAAACCTCGCAGCAAGCTGAGACCCCCACCGTCGTGACAATTTTTTACTTGAAGTGCCATCCCATGGAATTGTCCAAAATGTTTTGGTATCCTAGAGCATTCAAAGTTCCTTTCACTGGCGAAGCCCAACTCCTGAAAAACAACCCCACACCATAATTCCTCCTCCACCAAATTTCACACTCGGCACAATGCAGTCCGAAATGTAGCGTTATCCTGGATACCTCCAAACCCAGACCGGTCCATCAGATTGCCAGATAGAAAAGTGTGACTCATCAGTCCAGAGAAGGCGTCTCCACTGCAGTGGCGACGTGCTTTACACCACTGCATCCCACGCTTTGCATTGGACTTGGTGATGTATGGCTTAGCTGCAGCTGCTCGGCCATGGAAACCCAATCCATGAAGCTCTCTGCGTACTGTACGTGGGCCTAATTGGAAGGTCACATGAAGTTTGGAGCTCTGTAGCAACTGACTGTGCAGAAAGTCTTTGCACTATGCGCTTCAGCATCCGCCGACCCCTCACTGTCAGTTTACGTGGCCTACCACTTGGTGGCTGACTTGCTGTTGTTCCCAAACTCTTGACTTTTTTTATAATAAAGTTGACTTTGGAATATTTAGGAGCGAGGAAATTTCACGACTGGATTTGTCGCACAGGTAACTGGAAATCACTGACAGCGGCCCATTCTTCCACAAATGTTTGTAGAAACAGTCTCCATGCCTAAGTGCTTGATTTTATACAGTGATTAGTGCACCTGATTCTCATCATTTGGATGGGTGGCGTGTATTTTTATCACACCGAAGACACATTCTGCGATGGTGCGCTGAAATGATCAAGCGCAAGAAAATGCATGTTGCAAGAACAATATATATCCTATAAAAATACAAAGGCCATTTAAAACGATAGCAGACACCAAATGTATTCAATGTTGTTGTCTGCTGGCTCCAATCAGCACCTTAAGTCATCAAGCAGCTATGGCATTGCTGAGTAGACAACATGGCTAATATTTTTTTATTTTCTGACAAATCAAATATGTAAACACACCCATTGTCTGTCTCTGCTTCCGTTAAACAGCCATTTGTGCGTGACGTATTTTCCAAACAAAACAATTCCAGTTTTAATAGATCACATTGCAAGTGCTAAATGATTACATGTGCATCCCCTGCTCTTAATATTGTAATAATCAGCATATATTATGCATATGCATGAAGACAGCTAAATGGATTGCACTCGCTATTTTGCTCATTTAAGAGACACAGTTCTTAGCGCACAAGCTTAGCGCATTAGCTTTGCGCGCAATATCAAGTTTGCAGATGTTTTAGTCATACTTGCCGATTTTCCCGGGAGACTCCCGAATTTCAGTGCCCCTCCCGAAAATCTCCCGGGGCAACCATTCTCCCGAATTACTCCCGATTTCCGTCCGCTTTTCCTCCATACAAACAGCGTGCCGGCCCAGTCACATAATATATGCGGCTATTACACACACATAAGTGAATGCAAGGCATACTTGATCAACAGCCATACAGGTCACACTGAGGGTGTCCGTATAAACAACTTTAACACTGTTACAAATATGCGCCACACTGTGAACCCACACCAAACAAGAATGACAAACACATTTCGGGAGAACATCCGCACCGTAACACAACATAAACACAACAGAACAAATACCCAGAACCCCTTGCAGCACTAACTCTTCCGGGACGCTACAATATACACCCCCCCCCCAAACCCCGCCCCACCCACCCCCCATCTCCCGAATTCGGAGGTCTCAAGGTTGGCAAGTATGGTTTTAGTTAGTAGATCAAGCCCATAGTCTTTTAGTCCTGCCTAGGCCTCCCTGCAAATACTGTTTTGCTTGATGGCTGCCATGTTTTTTTTTAACCATTCTTGCTCAAATCTGGCATGCATATGATGATGATATGTTTTCTAGAGGTGTTTGCCAAATTTTATGGTGATTCAGCAAAACTCGCTAAAGTGACAGTGGGTTTTTTGTGGGTTTTATGGAATAGTGTTGAAAAATTCAGTTTGTCCGAATGTCAGGTTGTTAAACTTTGTGCTACAGTCGAATTGCTACCACGTGGTGTGTTTGTCGTGAAAGTAATAGCACTGGCAACACTGGACTGGTGCATGCTTTGATGAATGTTCAACTTTTTTGTGCAGTGGTTTAGGATGTGAAGCATTAACTTACACAATCAAACACAAATACAAATACAGTCATTTGATTAAAAATGGCATGAGACTTAGAATGTTTAGGAATAAGAAGACAGTAGGACACCCCTTTCAAAGACACAAAGTAAAACATTGAAGGCCTAATGAACCCACTACTACCTACCACGCAGTCTGATAGTTTATATATCAATGATGAAATCTTAACATTGCAACACATGCCAATACGGCCGGGTTAACTTATAAAGTGCAATTTTAAATTTCCCGGGAAACTTCCGGTTGAAAACGTCTAGATATGATGACGTTTGCGCGTGACGTCAATGGTTGAAGCGGAAGTATTGGGACACATTGTATCCCAATACAAACAGCTCTGTTTTCATCGCAAAATTCCACAGTATTCTGGACATCTGTGTTTGTGAATCTTTTGCAATTTGTTTAATGAACAATGGAGACTGCAAAGAATAAAGCTGTAGGTGGGATCGGTGTATTAGCGGCTGGCTGCAGCAACACAACCAGGAGGACTTTGAGTTGGATAGCAGACGCGCTATCCGACGCTAGCCGCCGACCGCATCGATGATCGGGTGAAGTCCTTCGTCGCGCCGTCGATCGCTGGAACGCAGGTGAGCACGGGTGTTGATGAGCAGATGAGAGCTGGCGTAGGTGGATAGCTAATGTTTTTAGCATAGCTCTGTGAGGTCCCGTAGCTAAGTTAGCTGCAATGGCGTCGTTAGCAACGGAATTGTTAAGCTTCGCCAGGCAGTACAGCATTAACCGTGTAGTTACAGGTCCATGGTTTAATAGTATTGTTGATTTTCTGTCTATCCTTCCAGTCAGGGGTTTATTTCTTTTGTTTCTATCTGCAGTTAAGCCCGATGCTATCACGTTAGCTCCGTAGCTAAAGTGCTTCGCCGATGTATTGTCGTGGAGATAAAAGTCACTGTGAATGTCCATTTCGCGTTCTCGACTCTCATTTTCAAGAGGATATAGTATCCGAGGTGGTTTAAAATACAAATCCGTGATCCACAATAGAATAAGGAGAAAGTGTGGAATCCAATGAGCCCTTGTACCTTAAGTTACGGTCAGAGCGAAAAAAGATACGTCCTGCACTGCACTCTAGTCCTTCACTCTCACGTTCCTCATCCACAAATCTTTCATCCTTGCTCAAATTAATGGGGTAATCGTCGCTTTCTCGGTCCGAATCGCTCTCGCTGCTGGTGTAAACAATGGGGAAATGTGGTAGCCCTTCAACCTGCGACGTCACGCTACTTCCGGTACAGGCAAGGTTTTTTTTATCAGCGACCAAAAGTTGCGAACTTTATCGTCGATGTTCTCTACTAAATCCTTTCAGCAAAAATATGGCAATATCGCGAAGTGATCAAGTATGACACATAGAATGGATCTGCTATCCCCGTTTAAATAAAAAAAAAAATCATTTCAGTAGGCCTTTAATACCCTGGTGGAATACAATAATTCCTCAAAGAGCAGAAGGAACAGATATTTTTTACCCGAGGTGATACAAAACCTTTAGTATTCTTACTTTAGTGCTTCGAAGTCTTTTCTATTCTCATTTCTTTGGAATGAGGAACGATCCTTATTGGCGTGACCTCTTCACCTTGTCAACGGTGATGACTTTGGTTTGCCAGAAGCTACAAGATGTTGGGAGACGTTCATATTTCCACAGCTGCCTAAATCCAAGTCCTTCTATTTTGCCTACTTCATCATCCCCCTCCTATTGTGCGTTCGCCGCAAGTAGCATCTGCTTAATGGGCCACGGCGGTGTGGAAGCTGCTCCATCTTCCTACTCTCGCACAGCTTGCAGACGAACACAAGTGTGCATATAGATTGAAGGTGATCATCTGTACTTACTGCTGTGTAATGGTTAGTATTGAGGATGCAGGCATTATCTAAAAGTTGCCTCTGAAAGTCAAAAGCTGCCTTTGTTTTCAACTTTTGTTTTGTATAATCAGCCCTTTGTTTTTTCCCACACAAATAAACAAAGTTCTAGCAGCTAACAATCTCATTAGTCAACATAAAAGTACACACAACCGAAGTTTGGAAGGTAACATTTTGTGTGTATTGGTGCTTTCTCTTGGACACCGGTTTGTTTGAACCCACACTCCCGGAATCTGCTGTTCCCATACAACAAACGGGCTTTTCTCAAAGCCAAAACCAATGTGCTGTTCTTTCGCGCCTGTGAGCTGGCAGAACTGCCCGGCTCGGAATGTTCCGCTACGGACTCTGCATTGTTCTTTTTACCCACACACTATGTTAAATTTAAATTAGATTCAATAGAAAAAAATACAAAATCTGTTTGACTCACACGGTCAGAAATGTAAATGGTTTTTTTTAATGCAACACCTTTTTGTACACTATAACAGTAGTTCTTGAACTTTTTCCCAGCAAGTACCACCTCAGAAAATATGTGTATCTCCAAATACCATCATCTTGACTAAAATTAAAACACAGTAGCGTAGTTGGTCTAACTATTCATTAAAAAACAAGGCAGAGGTTTCATTTAACAAGCATATTTTATTAAGGTTCAGTGGAGAAGGAGACGGCACTGAGGCACGGACGTCTTTTAGCCTTAGGCGTGTTTATTAGCACAAGTGAGTGACGTGCGTAAGTAAACCAAATACGTGGTGTTTGACTATGTGATGCGTTTAACTGGTGAGTATTACCGTACAATGTCCTGGGCGTGACGTTAAAGTGCATCCGGCAGTGGAGGCTCCTCTATGGGGTCTTGGGGCTCTAGGAGGTTAACCCCTTTACTACTGTTACCCCAGGTGGCCCTTGGCAAAGGCCTAGTACCTGACTGCCCCCTAGCCAGGGATACGGTGAAGACCTCAATGGCGGAGAAGGTGGAAGACGGTAGATTTAAGAACTACCGCAACGGCTGCGATGGCGGAAGAAGGCTGCAGCAGAAAAGGGTCCCCAGTCGTCTTGGACACCATGCCACTGGACCCTGACCCGATTCTGTCAAGGATCGTGTGGTGACTGTCTGTGCACCAGTCTCCCCACGTTAAACTAAGTCACGCACAGGCATCCTCCATAAAGGGATACACCCCTACCAGGAGGATCGTCATACTCGTTCGAGTGACCGCCTATGATGATTACCGAACAATGTTGAAGGTGCGTGTTGTGAGAGATACGGAAGTCCAGAAGGGACAAGGCAGGCTCGGAGGTCCGTGGGCACGCAAAGGTTCAAGGGCAGGAGCGAGGCGTCAGGGTCCGTGTCCAGGCGAGAGGTCGAGATCCGGGAAGGCAGCAAGAAGACCAGATCCCGCCCTCGGGCCGTACGTTTGATACCCCTGTATTAATTTATTAGGGTCCTATTCTACAAACCTATTTGTGTATTACTATTCAATAATATATTTAAATGTTGTTATTTTTTCAAAGATAATAAAAAATAATAATTCACAAATAATTAATCATACTATATTAAAATAACAGAAACTACAATAATTTACATCAAGTCAAACGGACGCTTAAAATATTGTATGAGTTATGTTAATTATTATGTTAGTATTTGTTATAAATTGACCATTATTTAAGCATATATATTTTTGAACATGTTAAAAAAAACTAAGAAAAACGTGACAAAAAAACTAACATTTTAAAAAATTAAATAGAAGCAAATCTTATTCAGAAGCAAATATTTGTACAACAATTTCCATCGGATATTTTCCTTAAAACCTTGTGTTCTGAAAACAGAGCAATGAGAAGTAAGAACTTCTCACGTTCTATGTATGGTTAATAATAATTTCATTTTGTATTTGAATGTGCAATATAGTACGTAATCCCGGCCTCGGTTGGTGGTGTAGAATAGGGTAGGGTAGTAGATAGATAGATAGATAGATAGATAGATAGATAGATAGATAGATAGATAGATAGATAGATAGATAGTACTTTTTTGACTCGTTCAGGAGAGTTCCCTCAGGAAAATTAAAATTCCAGCAGCAGTGTACAGAATTGAGAACGAATTAAAAAAGTAAAAAGTAAATAATGGGGGTATAAATGGAAATAAAATTTAAAATATAACGATAAAAATAAAAATATAACAGTAAAAATAAGAACATAACAAGAGAAACTAGGTGTTATTAGTATGATCGATACTAGAGTGATTAGATCAATATTTTTATTTTGTCAAAATCCTTTTTGGGGTGTTTTTTGTCATGTTTACAAGTTATCAAACCTTGTTTGGTTTAGTTAGTTTAGTTAATTATTTCTTCGGTCAGTGGTCAACAAAATAAACAAACAGTTTTACATTCATAAATTTACAATTTTACAGACCGAAAGGGTTTAGGCTGAGGTTGAGCACTTATTTCGCCTAACCCTATAAACAATCTCAAACACAAAATGCAGTAAAACCAGGAGACATCGGGCTCTGATCTTGTGCTTCATAGATATATGACATTTCCTTTACACAACATATTATAAATACACCTTGTACACAACATGAACACTGTTCAAATATATACACAGTAAAGACAGTTGTGAAACATCCCTGTACACGTGTTGGTAAACACATTCAAAATGTAAATTTTTTGCCGTACAATTAACAGAAATGATTGTTTTATGAAAATGAATCCTCCGAATGGAATCAATGCAGCCTTGAGTTAGCAACCGGTGCAGAATAGTGGCTGGTTGAATTTCCAATGGACTGGTCAAGGAAATGTGTTTTCCAGATAACATTACAGACGCAATAAGACTTGGCTCGGTGTGTGTGATAGAAACAATACAGCACCTAAGCCGCTTTGAGCCCACCTGTTTGTTCTGGCGTAATTGGATTCTGCTTCATTCCATTTGCCTTAATGCTGATGCATAATGCAGCGTACTGCAGGGAGCCCTCTCACCAGCTCTGGGCTTCAAGAAGTAACCTGACCCAGCGTCCACAGATCCGTCCTCCCGCCTCCTGCCCGTCTCTGGGACACCATTCCAGGGCTTGTGTTCCTCAAAGCTCATTCTAGATAGATTGATGCTGGAAGCTTTCAGGGGCCCTGACGGGAACCAGAATAGCAGGTGTTGATGTGAGAGCATGCAAGAACAATAAGCTGGCCCTGTGCAGCATGGTAATCCAAAATAAACAGGCACGGGCATCGGGCCGTTCGGGCCCAGGGCGGAGGCATACTCATCAGAGAATGAGGTTTCCGCTAACAAGACAGGCATTTGGAGCCAAGGCTTCATCTATCCTTTGTAGAGGCAACAACGCATCCCAGTCATGTGGAGCATCCCAGACAGTCACACATCCGGGCTTAGCAAGTGGACTTTTCCCACAATGTCACGGAGTGGCTAGTCCCCATGTACTGTATTAGGTACACAAGAGCAGAAAAATGATTTAAGTTCGAAATTAAAATTATAATTTTTTTTCAATAATAATAATTGTATTACATTTATATAAAATATTTTCATACAAAACATATAGTGGAGGTTTCTGTGGTTTATCCGGGGTAGAGCGGAATGTACGTTAGGTCAGGAAAAAAACACAGAGGTTATTTCATCCCTCCAGGCCTGTTTCGCAGGTTTCTCTGTTGAAATCCCCTGAAGAGCAGAGAAACCTGCGAAACATGCCTGGAGGGAATAGCCTCTGTATTTTTTCCCTGACCTAACGTTCATACAAAATATGTATTTCACTGTAATCAAATAATTGTTAAAAAGGTGTACTATTAGTTGTGCCATTTTCTACCGCTTCTCTTTGTTTTGGGTCGCGCTGGAGCCTATCCCGGTTGCACTCGGGTACACCCTGGACAAATCGCCACCTCATCGCAGGGCCAACACAGATAGACAACATTCACACTCACATTCACACACTAGGGCCAATTTAGGAATTGGGAAGTAGCCGGAGTACCTGGAGGGAACCCACGCAGTCACAGGCTCTCTTGGTTGCTTTGTTGGGTCCGCTCCTGTCTCTGGCCATGCACCCCCCCAACCCAGCAGAAGATGGCATGGAACACAGCAGAGGCCACCACAGTGTATATGTTTGTTCTGTTTGTCTGCTCTTGAAATCTTAATTTCCCCTCTGGGATTAATAAAGTCTTTCTGATTCTGATTCTGAGAAGATGCAAACTCAACATAGAAAAACCCCCGAGCCCAGGAATCAAACCTTCTTACTGTGAGCAGTATCCCCTGTTCCACCGTGCTGCCTCATTAGTTATACCAGTCACCAATAATTCAATACTTAACACCAAATACCGTATTTTCGGACCATAAAGCGCACCGGGAAATAACCCACTAAATTTTAGAAGAAAGAAATATTTTTCTATGTATTAGCCGCACCAGACTATAAGCCGCAGATATATACATTGAAAAAAAAGTTATTTCTACTGGACACACTTATCATTTCACCATGTACCAAATAAAATAGCTTCGAGGTCGGTAAGATTAACCAAAATGATTCCGTACATTTAGGCGCACCTTGTTACATTGTTTAATGCATCCAGCGGGGCATCACAACAAAATTAGGCATAATAATGTGTTACTTCCACGACTATATATATCGTATCGGTTGATATCGGAATCGGTAATTAAGAGTTGGACAATATCGGAATATCAGATATCGGCAAAAAAGCCATTATCGGACATCTCTATGTTTAATGTAAGACTCTCCATGGCTGCTGTAAGTTTTAAATTGTGGCAACTTAAAAAAAAGTCTCTTTTTGCTCCAGAATGACTGTGTTGGTTGTCATTATATTGTGCAGCTCTACCTCAAGATGAAATGGAATGTTTGCAGGTTGGAGAGTTTTCATCTCTATACATGAGTCATATTAAGACGGTTCTGTTTTAAGAACGTATTGGCTGAAAAGAGGCGTGTGTGTGTGTGTGTGTGTGAAAACATGGCAGCAGCTTCACTTCACTGTCATCATGACAGAGACTCCTTCATGTGCTCTTTCACATCTCCACAGCGGCCGTACTTCTTCCACACGAGCAGCTGCTGTCGCTAAGTAGCTCGTGTCGATGGCCATGACTCAACAATGATGATGGTGATGATGATGAAGATAAGACATCTGGAGGCTGTGTGTGCATGTGCTAGTTGGCTATTATGTGCAACGGTGGAAAAATACCAAGGTTCGTTAGTGTATCCTGCAGAAATCGCCATTATAAGGCCTCGCTCTACCGTCTGTGAAAAAAAAAAAAAAAAAAAGAGCATCTTGATCTCCAGTCACCTCTCGTGCACGCTGACACGTGACTGAGGAGCAGATAAAAGCTGATGTAGCAGCAACATTAGCACTATCAGAGCGGTCGGGAGGGATAAAGCCGGCAAGAAAGCTTGATGAGCTGTGGAAATTTATAGAAATGTATCTGATGGGAGAATGTCCCAAGGATCTTATATTAAATTAGAAATGTGCACGTCAGCAGTAGATACTCACAGGCATCAAGAGCAGAAAGAACATGCAAAGCTGTGAAATCGGACAAAGTACGGCGAGTAAAATACACTGATTTTTGTGTGTGTTTAAGGTTCTGACACAAAGCTCTGTTGTGTGTTTTTTACCATCATTCATGGTGATGGATGCACACTTTGTGCTTTCACCGCGCTTTGACTGACATGTGTTTGAACCCCCACCCCCCCGTCCTCGTCGTACAGGAGACAACACCTGGTGCCTCACTGCATGGCCATTAGTGGACAACACACACACACACACATTTTTGTATTTGTTACCTTCTTGAGACCTCCGAATAATGCCTACCTCTTAAGGACCACCCTTTGTAGATGTATAAAGATTTGTATTTACAACATTAATAATATATACATACAATGCAACTATAAAACAGCTTGTTGGGAAAAATGAGTTGGAATTTCACAAGAAAAAGGTCACAATTTCACAAGAAAAATGTTTGGTAGTATTGTAATTAAAGTCGTAATTTTACTCAACGCATGTCCAAATTTTACAAGAAAAACTGGACATTTGTGCGATATTATGATAAAAGTTGGAATTTTACTCGGTAACAGTCGCAATTTTACAAGAAGAGCTTAAAATGTTGTCAAGTTCATGAAAAGAGTCGCAATTGTACTCGACAAAAGTCACAAGAAAACTTTTAACATTTTGGCAATATTATAATAATCATCTGAATTTTACTTGGAAAAATTATGACAAAAGTCATAATTTTACTCCAAAAATGTCACTATTTTACAAGGACAACAAAAAAATTGGCAACGTTTTGATAAAAGTCAGAATTTTATACGACAAATGTCACCATTTTGCATTAAAAAGTAATAATATTACGAGAACATATTGCAATACTCCAGAAACAGAAAGAATACGACAAATTGTTCCTCAATTTTATAAGAAAAAAGTCGACACAGTGTGAGAAGAAGACTGCTTTTAGTTAATTATTTTGTTGTTATGGTGCGGCGTGGCGAAGTTGGTAGAGTGGCCGTGCCAGCAATCGGAGGGTTGCTGGTTACTGGGGTTCAATCCCCACCTTCTACCATCCTAGTCACGTCCGTTGTGTCCTTGGGCAAGAAACTTCACCCTTGCTCCTGATGGGTGCTGGTTAGCGCCTTGCATGGCAGCTCCCGCCATCAGTGTGTGAATGTGTGTGTGAATGGGTGAATGTGGAAATACTGTCAAAGCGCTTTGAGTACCTTGAAGGTAGAAAAGCGCTGTACAAGTATAACCCATTTATCATGTATTTGAATTTGTTGTTTGTAATTGGTTTTTAATCTTCATTATTTATTTCAAGTTATTACAGTACGTCGTTATATACACTTTTATTTTATTTATTTTATTAATTTTGACCAAAGGGGGCGCATTTCAATTTCTTACACACACTTGTTATTTCATATGTTGACCAGAGGGGGAGCACTTTTAAAACCGACACACAGTCAATTTGAAAAATCCCTCCTTTTTGGGACCACCCTAATTTTGAGAAAATTTCACCACCAGGGGTGCAAATGAGACATTCTCTATTAGATGCAATGGTTTTCCGTATTGGGACCATGATTTATGTCCTAACTTGTTCACCGGTCCTCATATGGAAGGTACTTTTCCTTGTTGATGTCTCAAGAAGGGCAGACATACAAGAACACACACACACAAAAAGTTGATTTTAAAAGCATTTCATGCAACCTTTAGCTACGGCTCAGAGATGTATACACACATGCAACATACTGTACATGACACACACATGTACCTGAATAGATAATACATGTAGATCATAGACTTTTAGTGAATGTTTTGAACTTTAGGAAAGTTTCATCTTAAATCATCCTGACTTTTTATATTGTTGAATCGAAACATGGAGCAATAAAAAACAAAGCAGAGTTTTGAGATAAAACAATAAAATGTTATTGAAAAAAAATGAAAAAATTATTTACTGGGTTGATTTAGCAAATAACAGAATCTCCGTTTTCTGAATAGTTTTTGGTGGTCTACTCTTTACTATGAAAATCTGTATTATTAGAATATATTGTTCAACTAAGAAAGAGAGAATAAACATTTAGAAAAAATACAATTGTAATTTAACAATAATTGTATTTTAATTTAACAAGAATATTGTTCTTATTTAATGAGAATTAAGTCTGCATTTGTAAAATAATAAAACAACTGTAATTAAAGACAAGCTTAATTATCACAAAAGTGTCCTATAAGAATAAGTCAACATTTTAATGGAAAATAATAATAATAATAATAATAGTGAATATAAAAAAGCCTTGATTATACAGTTATTAAGTCATAATAGTGCAAAAAAGTAAATAGTTGTCATAACTTTATGAAAAAGTTTAGATATTATGAGAAGTCCTAATTTTAGAGGAATAGTTATTTTGTAGAGGTGGGGGAAATCATTGATTTTTAGATGCATCGCAATTCAGACGTAGATTATTATAAAATCGATAAGTAAACGTCAATAATCGATAATATATGTATTTATTGTAAATAAAGTAATGCAGATAGCTCTAAATGTGGCTGACTGCAGCGAGCCACCTCACTGAGAGATCCGAGCGGCTCCTTTATTATAGGGCACTTATGTTCCAGTTTTGCACACATTTCCATGAATTTGATAAATGTTATATTGTGAATTTATTATTACAAATGCACTGTTTTTAAAAGTTGCAAGTGATGAAGGCTTGACATCCCACTGGGTTGTGAGTTGACATCCCACTGGGTTGTGAGTTGACATCCCACTGGTTGTGAGATTTTCCTTGCCCTTATGCGGGATCTGAACCGAGGATGTTGCTGTGGATTGTGCAGCCCTTTGAGACACTTGTGATTTAGGGCTATATAAATAAACATTGATTGATTGATTGATTGATTGAAGGCTTATTTGTGAAACGAAAAGAAAGGTAAAACTGCATCAATATACATGAATTAAAGATGCAACATTTGATCCTTGAAATAAATTTAAAATAATAATTTTACAATAATTAGGTCTAATAGTAAAAGTAACAAGTTAGATTGTTTTATAATATATATATATATATATATATATATATATATATATATATATATATATATATATATATATATATATATATATATATATATATATATATATATATATATATGCATATACATGCATATATGTATATATATATATATATATATATATATATATATATATATATATATATATATATATATAATAAATAATTATTTTTTACAAGAAAAAAGTGCATTTTTATGAGGATGTCATTTTTTAAAATTATAATTAAGTCACAATTTTTTATGAAAATAAAGACTAAATATTTACAAGAACAAGGTCAGAATTGTTACCAGAATAAAGTCAGAATTTTTATGAGAATAAAGTAATTTTTTTTTTTAGCATGAAGACTGAATATTTACGAGAATAAAGTCAGATTTTTTTACTAGAATAATTCAGATTTTTTTATGAGAATAAAGTCTGAATATTTACGAGAATAGAGTCATTTCACCAGAATAAAGGTGCAATTTTATGAGGAACAAGTTAGAAATTGACAAGAGAAGTATTTACACACTTTTTTTGACGTACATCTTTCCTCCTGTCATTTTTGTATGTTGTTATGTCATTATCGTGTAGTTTAATAATCCTCTTCCACTCTGAATGTATCTTTCAGCCTCCACCGTGGCTGAGAACGGGAAGAAAACCTGCCTGAAGCTGAAAGTTTTCGTCCGACCAGCAAGTAAGTGTTTTTGCACTTGCATCCTACTGAAGTAGAAACTTTGTGTGTGAGACGAGGCTTGTGCTCGCTGTCCCGACATGCCGCTTTCATTTGTCTCACAAATGCTGCTACTCGCTAAGAAATGTTTAAAAAAAAAAAAAAACACACACAAACAAAAACCAGAACAGTACCTCATCTGATTGTTGCCATGAGCTTTGTTGCTTGACCGGGGGCTGAGAGGGGGGCTTCAAATGTCTATCTGGCGTTTATCTAATGATGATGATTTCACTCTCCCTATCTTCTGTTTATAGACAGCTGTGTGAGAACTATAGGTGTACATGACCGTGTTTTTGATGTAAACGACAAAGTAGACAATACGTTAGAACCACGAGGTTAGTATGGCTTCCTGCTTTTTGTTTTTTGACTCTCTTCATTCATTCGTTTGTCTTGTGTGCTCCTCTCACAGCCCCGCATGATGCTCATCTACTCATGCTACTCATACGCCGCCCTACTTGTGTGTAGTGCTTCAAATGTCTATGAATGTCCTCATTCATACAGGGCGTTCAATCGATCGCACAGACTTAGATTGGTCAGATCTAATCTCAGATCTAGTCTAGCGGCTGGTACCAATACCTCTCAGTAGGCTTCATCAGTTCATGCTCATAGACTTTGCTTGGTCAGATCTAATCTTGGACTTAGATCGGTCTGATCTGGTCTGGCGGCTGGTGCCAATACCTTCGTAGGCTACATCAGTTCATGTTTATAGACTTAGCTTGAATTTGTCCTCTGCATTTGACCCATCCCCTTGATCACCCTCTGGGAGGTGAGGGGAGCAGTGGGCAGCAGTGGTGGCCACGCCCGGGAATCATTTTTGGTGATTTAACCCCCAATTCCAACCCTTGATGCTGAGTGCCAAGCAGGGAGGTAATGGGTCCCATTTTTATAGTCTTTTGGTACCTACCGATCTCAGGGCGGACACTCTAACCACTAGGCCACTGAGTAGACTTAGACTTAAAGTCGTGGTCAAAAGTTTACATACACTTGTAAAGAACATAATGTCATGGCTGTCTTGAGTTTCCAATAATTTCTATAACTCTTAATTTTGTGATAGAGTGATTGGAACACATAAAAACATTCATGAAGTTTGGTTCTTTTATGAATTTATTATGGGTCTACTGAAAATGTGACCAGATCTGCTGGGTCAAAAGTATACATACAGCAATGTTAATATTTGGTTTCATGTCCCTTGGCAAGTTTCACTGCAATAAAGCACTTTTGGTAGCCATCCACAAGCTTCTGGTTGAATTTTTGACCACTCCTCTTGACAAAATTGGTGCAGTTCAGCTAAATGTGTTGGTTTTCTGACATGGACTTGTTTCTTCAGCACTGCCCACACATTTAAGTCAGGACTTTGGGAAGGCCATTCTAAAACCTTAATTCTAGCCTGATTTAGCCATTCCTTTACCACCATGTGTTTGGGGTCATTGTCCTGTTGGAACACCCAACTGCGCCCAAGACCCAACCTCCGGGCTGATGATTTTAGGTTGTCCTGAAGAATTTGGAGGTAATCCTCCTTTTTATATACACTGTAATATTGCCTAGCCTCCGTAGGCTACATCAGTTCATGTTCATAGACCTAGCTTGGTCAGATCTAGCCTTAGACTTACAGTTGTGGTCAAAAGTTTACTTGTAAAGAACATAATGTCATGGCTATCTTGAGTTTCCAATAATTTCCACAACTCTTATTTTTTTGTGCTAGAGTGATTGGAGCACATACTTGTTGGTCACAAAAAAACATTCATGAAGTTTGGTTCTTTTATGAATTTATTATGGGTCTACTGAAAATGTGACCAAATCTGTTGACCAAATTAGCTTCATGGCATGGCCTCTTAACTTCATGTGAGTGATTATGATTGACGACACCTGTTGACTTATCTGAGCCCATTTAAATAGGGCTCATGTGATGCAGTCATTGGACTCGGTTACAAACACGACAATGGGAAAGTCAAAGGAACGCAGAACAGATTTGAAAAAACGAATCATTGACTTGAACAAGTCAGGAAAGTTCTGACTTAAACCCCATTGAGAACATGTGGACGAATCAAGTCCGTGTCAGAAAACCAACAAATTTAGCTGAAATGCACCAATTTTGTCAAGAGGAGTGGTCAAAAATTCAACCAGACGCTTGCCAGAAGTTAAAGTTAAAGTACCAATGATTGTCACACACACACTAGGTGTGGTGAAATGTGTCCTCTGCATTTGACCCATCTCCTTGATCACCCCCTGGGAGGTAAGGGGAGCAGTGGGCAGCAGCGGTGCCGCGCCCGGGAATCATTTTTGGTGATTTAACCCCCAATTCCAACCCTTGATGCTGAGTGCCAAGCAGGGAGGTAATGGGTCCCATTTTTATAGTCTTTGGTATGACTCACCCGGGGTTTGAACTCACAACCTACCGATCTCAGGGCGGACACTCTAACCACTAGGCCACTGAGTAGGTGGCCTAGTGGTTGCTTGTGGATGGCTACCAAAAGCGCCTTATTGCAGTGGAACTTACCAAAGGACATGTAATCAAATATTAACATTGCTGTATGTATACTTTTGGTCACATTTTCAGTAGACCCATAATTAATTCATAAAAGAACCAAACTTCATGAATGTTTTTTGTGGCCAACAAGTATGTGCTCCAATCACTCTATCACAAAAAAATAAGAGTGGTAGAAAATATT
This sequence comes from Entelurus aequoreus, assembly GCF_033978785.1. Taxonomy (NCBI): domain Eukaryota; kingdom Metazoa; phylum Chordata; class Actinopteri; order Syngnathiformes; family Syngnathidae; genus Entelurus; species Entelurus aequoreus. The sequence goes on along the minus strand of NC_084747.1, from coordinate 31,454,993 downwards.
GGAAACTCAAGACAGCCATGACATTATGTTCTTTACAAGTGTGTGTAAACTTTTGAGCACGACTGTAGATTGGTCAGATCTAGTCTAGCGGCCGATGCCAAAACCCCCAATATTTGTACTCCAAAAACCAGAAGGGTGTACCAGGTCAAGGATGGTTTTGCCCTATTGTAGTGAGAAAACCAATTGCGTAGATGCAAACGAGCAATTCTACTGTCAAAGCCAACGACAGTCTTTGAAGTGTGATTTTACCTGTTTAGCATCGAGGCATTGTGTGGCAGAACGGTCGCTGTGGATCGACTACTACCAGTCCAAAATAGTTGGTTAAAGTTAAAGAACCAATGATTGTCACACACACACTAGTGTTGTAAACAAATGGCACAAATGGCATTTTGGTCACATTCTGTGACCAGAAGGTTTCTAACTCCTGTTATTTGTTGGAGGCTAAATTGCAGAGGCTTTTACGAATGGTTGAAAGGACAGTGTTGTATGTGGGAGATAGGTGGTGTCGCAGACGACCTCCTCTGTTCAGGGATGATTTTGAACCGCGACATAGATAGCTTAAAGTTAAAGTGCCACACACACTAAGTGTGGTGAAATTACCCTCTGCATTTGACCCATCCCCTTGTTCCACCCCCTGGGAGATGAGGGGAGCAGTGGGCAGCAGCGGTGGCCGCGCTCGGGAAACGTTTTGGTGATTAAACCCCCAATCCCAACCCTTGATGCTGATTGCCAAGCAAGGAAGTAATGGGTCCCGTTTTTATAGTCTTTGGTATGACTCGGCCGGAGTTTGAACTTCCCTCCTTCCCGCTAGACTAGATCTGACCAGTCTATGAGCATGAGCTGATGAAGCCTACTTGGATGAGAGGAGAAACGTCTCCCAAGACAAACCAAACAGTCCAGTTGCGATCGATTGAATGCCCTGAGAATAATCTTCAAATAAATCATTTAAAAAAAAAAACTCACTAAATTTGACAGCGACAATAAATGGCGTCGTAGCGATGCTGGCGTTTCCTGTGGCTGATAAAGTTAGATGTGTTGAAGTGTGATGTTTCCCCCTCCTTGTGGAATGTTTGCAACACATTCGGTGCAAATAGTGCGTGAAAAAAGTTTTCTTCTGGAAGAGTGAAGAAGTCACTCAATCGACGCCAATTTTGTTTACATTGAGCACGGCACGTAGGAGAAAAGGAGCGCTTGATTTGCTGACCCTAACCCACCTACACAACATTTTCTGTAATCTTACTCATTGGAGCATTGTTGCTTTCTCACCGGTTATCGCAGCTATTTTTTAATATCAAATATATCAGTGTGACGTTATAATATTTATTGTTTACACCTAATTTTTTTCTACTCATATTACTCTAAAAAATATATTTTTTAATTAAATTACAACCTCTAAAGGCCTTAGTGGCCACATGCGTGGACAGCACCTTTTAGCCCGTATTTCCAAAATTGTGTACACTACTGAATTGGGGTCTTATGGCCCTTATGTGGACACTTATACTGCCATATGGTGCCATATGGTGGTGTCAGAAGAGTATAACATACAATGGAATTTGTAAAAAAAAAAAAGTGTATAAATAAGAATTAGCATGTCACTAAACATGAAGTACACGTTTGTGTACTTATGGACTAAGTACATCATATAAAAAGATGATTCTTAGTTTTTATTCTAATTAGGGTCCAATAAGCCCAAATAGCAAAGAGAAATAAAAAAAAAAGCATGTAAACAAACAGCTTGGGCCTTAAGAGGTTAAAAGATAACTAATTCTGCTAATATATAACTTTTTCGACAAAATATGTCTATTTTTGAGGAACTTGGAAAGAGTTTGGTATTAGAAGTGGTGGGTTTTACTTACAATGTATTCATTTCCCCTCTGGGATTATTAAAGTACTTCCTATTCTGATTCTGAAAATGTATTCACATGTTATTTTTTCATTGTTTTTAACCATATATACATGCAGACTGAATAAAACATGAACCACCTTTAGAGAAGAATTATGTTCAGAATTATTAAGTTTCAAATATAGTTATAGAGCAACATAAAACATGGGGGTAGGGGGGTTAATACAAGGAAAAGTCTAAATATGAGAATTAAATTTTAACGCTGCATGAAACGAGTCCAAATTTTTCAAGAATAAAGTTGTGAAATTTTTTATTTAATTTTGTAGTTTTTAAGAAAACAAATTTTGAAGAAAAGTTCTAATTAAAACCTAATTATTTTTTTCTACTCATATTACAATTTTTCCCCTGAAAAAATTATAAAAAGTAATTAAAAAACATCTTTAAAAAATAAGGAATTCTGCTAATATATAACTTTTTGGACAAAATATGACTATTTTTGAGGAACTTGGAAAAAGTTTGGCATTAGAAGTGGTGGGTTTTACTTAAAATGTCTTAATTTCCCCTCGGGGATTATTAAAGTACTTCCTATTCTGATTCTGAAAATGTATTCACATGTTTTTTTTTTGTTTTTTTTTAACCATATATACATGCAGACAGAATAAAACATGAACCACCTTTAGAGAAGAATTATGTTTGGAATTTATAAGTTCCAAATATAGTTATAGAGCAACATAAAACATGGGGGTTCTGATTCGGATTCTGAAAATGTATTTGTCAGGTTCAAACACTGATGACATCTATTAAACGAGACAAGAAGCAAGGAATTAAACAGAGACAGAATTAAATTTGGCTCAACTTCAGGAGAAACGTCTGGGCTGTACTTTTGCACAGTCTCCAGCACACTCTGGCGAAAGATTGTACGCCACCTCTTTTTATTTGGACTTTCCCTGTTTACATAACAACAGCTGTTTCTAAAGGAATGGGGAGGTATGTAAACAACCATTGTTTTTGGTCACATTAACACAAAAGAAAAAGATACCTCGGGCTTAGACTGGTCCTGGATCGTGCTTGGGCAGGTCTTGGATCAAAATAGATAACCCCTACCGTCACCTCCCAACATACACAATGGAATTTTACAAGCCTTTGGCTTGTTGCAACAAAGACTGCTTCCTGTCTGTTCACTGAGAACTCAGAGAACGGAAAGTTTTTTGATCATTTACATACAATTTTTCTGACAGCATTCACATGTTTTTTGTCTATTTTATCCATATATACATGCAGACTGAATAAAACATGAACCAACTTTAGAGAAGAATTATGTTTGGAATGATTAAGTTTCAAATATAGTTATAGAGCAACATAAAACATGAGGGGTGGGAGGTTACTACAAGGAACAGTCAAAATATGAGAATTAAGTTTTAACGCTGCATGAAACAGGTCCAAATATTACAAGAATAAAGTTGATTTAATGTTGTAGTTTTTTAAGAAAACACATTTTACAAGAATAAAACTGCAATATTACAGAAAACAAGTTCTAATCAAAACCTAATTATTTGTCATTTCTTATTGTACTACAACATGAAAAGGAAAATCATCATGATTTTCTTCCAAAACATACAACTACATCTTTTTGCTACAAAATATTATATTTTTTTTGAGGAATTTGAGGAATTGTGTGATTTGCTGGCAACAAACAAAATAAGCATGCATACTGTAAACTGCATTTTAAATTCCTAAAATGTACTATTCACGTAAAAAGCAAGAATGTTACATTCACGTTCATATTTGTCGTGTTTTATATTGTATGCGTGCATAGTGATATGTCAAGACGCCTTTTGAACATCCCTGATGCTCATCTTCCTCTCCTTGCTGTCCTGTCCCGCTTGCATGCCCCGTTCCTCCACTATGCTTGCATGAAAAGGGTTATTAAAACATTAGCCGCGCCCTGCAACGCATTTCTGCACTTCGTCATGTCTGCTTTCACCGACCCTTTGCATGGTCCGGCTCCTTTCCCCCGGCTCATAGGAGATGTCCACTTAGCAGGGAGAATAACACAGTGTTAGTCATTACCTAGCAACCCAAGTTCATATGGCAACTCAGAATCCACTAATCCACCAAATGTCTTAATAAAGTCACAAACGTGAGCCAGTAATCCCTATATGCAGTGGTTCCCAAACTATTTCCACAAAGTGGCCCTCCAAGTACCACTATAATGACCAACATTAAAATACAGTAGCATAGTAGGCCTCAGTATTCATTAAAAACAAGGTGGAGGTTTTATATAACAATTATATTGAATGTTTTTGGACACTGCAACATTACACACAGTTTGAATAGTTCAGTTTCAGTTTATTTCGAACGTGCATACGATACAATGTAATGCAGGGGTCCCCAAACTACGGCCCGCGGGCCGGATCCGCCCCCCAGCATCCAAAATCCGGCCCACAGGAAGTCCCAAGTTAAAAAAATAAATTTAAAAAAATATATTTTTTTAATTTTTATTTATTTATTAATTTTTTTAATCTTTCCTTTCTAATCCATTTTCTACCGTTTGTTACTCTTGGTGTCTCCTAGTCGCTCAGGCAAATCATATTGTCTAAAAATTAATTTTCCCATTGATAACGTGACAATGTTAAATGTTGATGAATATCAATGTTGATTGATGTTAAATGACAAAACGGATTATAAAGACGACATATATATGTATATATACATATATATATATATATATATATATATATATATATATATATATATATATATATATATATATATATATATATATATATATATATATATATATATATATATATGTATACAAACACAGCCTGGCAACCGGCCAAATTTTTTTAACCCAATGCGTCCCCCGAGTCAAAAAGTTTGGGGACCCATGATGTAATGCATCACACAATTCCAGTTGTTTCATTCCAGCACATCTGAAAAGGAGTAGGAAGAAGCAGATCTTATTTAATCCTACCACTTTTCATACAATAGCAATTTTATCCATTTTTCTTGTCCTCTGTAACAGAACAGTGAACAAATAAATAATAAATAAATAATACACCATAGTAAGCATTCAAATACTAAATACATAAATTTGTCTCAATTAAAAAAAAAAAAAAATTATAAAGGAGAAAAAAAGGGTTCAAGATGTTCATAGTCACACTGTGTTTAAATATAGCAAAATAAAACACTGTACTTTCAATGATTATTTGTTGGAACAGTTTGAGAATCACTGCCCTGTAGAAAGACTTTAAACAACAACAAAGTCTGATTGTTTTTTTTAAATAGTCGCATTTATTTAACACAAAATTGTATGTTCTTTTTTCCCATCTTTCAGACGACACAAGCCATGAGCCGGCCGAGCCCTCCCGAAGCGAGGAGACAAACGCGGCGCCGCACCTGCCGCCATCGAGTCCACTCGTGGCGTCGCTGTTGCTCTGCCTGGCAGCGCTCTTATAGCGCCCCCGCCTGTCCCGGAGGGGCACATTTATTACACCCAGCGTGGCCTGAATGAATCTGCCCGAGGTCGCAGGGAAAGGGGGCGGGAATTTTGGAGGTGTTTGCTCGTTTGGACACCCCAAGAAATCTCCCAATTTTTTTCCTCCCAAAACAGGATGTGAGTGGGGGGGAAGAAAAGCGGGGCGGACGGCGCCCTTTTTTTTTCCCGCAAACCTACGATGCCAAATCCTGTGTTTTTTTTTGTTTTTGTTTTGTTTTTGACTTTTTGACACTTAACGGTTCTTACTTTCCCATGACAGCGTCATGTTTACTCATTGCAGTACACACACACACACACACACACACACACACACACACACACACTCACACACACACACACACGCGCGCGCGCGGACACAAGTCACTACGATTCGTGCAACGTTGTGTTCAGTAGCAGTAGGAGAGTGAAGACTGTAGCGCTTAGGAACAACTTGTACATAAACAAGTAGCTAGCTGTCCCGAGACCTCGCCAGAAGTGTTGCTGATCCAGCAAAATGAGAGATGAAGGGAAAAGAAGTGGGATTAGTTTAAAGTCAGGGTGCCATTGGAGTCCTTCTGGGGACTGACAACATTTATTGTGCAAATCTTTATTATTATTATTATTACGAAACTCTTTTTGGAAGCTTTTTGTAACATGTTGCATGTCGGGCCAGACCTAACGCTCTCGCGTTTCTTGTATGCTTGGTTGAAACCGGAAAACCACAGCACTGGAAAAATCTACGCGGCCTGCACCTTAACCTACTGGTCTCCAGGGGGCACAATAGAGCAGTGGTTCTCAAACTTGTCTCACCAAGGACCACCTCAGAAAACGCACATAATGCATACCTGCCAACCTTTCCGATTTTCCCGGGAGACTCCCGAATTTCAGTGCCCCTCCCGAAAATCTCCCGGGACAACCATTCTCCCGAATTTCTCCCGATTTCCACCCGGGCAACAACATTGGGGGTGTGCCTTAAAGGCACTGCCTTTAGCGTCCTCTACAACCTGTCGTCACGTCCGCTTTTACTCCATACAAACAGTGTCACATAATATATGCGGCTTTTAAACACACACAAGGCATACTTGGTCAACAGCCATACAGGTCACACTGAGGGTGGCCGAATAAACAACTTTAACACTGTTACAAATATGCGCCACACTTTGAATCCACACCAAACAAGAATGACAAACACATTTGGGGAGAACATCCGCACCGTAACACACCATAAACACAACAGAACAAATACCCGGAACCCCTTGCAGCACTAACTCTTCCGGGACGCTACATTATACACCCCCCCAAACCAGGCCCCGCCCACCCCCCATCTCCCGAATTCGGAGGTCTCAAGGTTGGCAAGTATGCCATAATGACCAACCGTAAATACAGTAGCGTAGTAGGCCGAAGTATTCATTCAAAACAAGGCGGAGGTTTTTATTTACCAAGTATATTTGTAAAACCACACACAGTTTGAACAGTAACACTGTGTTTGAATATTTAATGAAGTGATTACCACTAGATGGTGCCCGTGCCAGAGTTTGAGAACCACTGCGACAGAGGATCAGTTATTGGGCGAAATCTAGGAATGGACTCGATTTTATTTGTCACTGTTGTTCCTCCCTGAATGTTCTGAAGTCCTGCTTCCATGCCTGTGTTGTACTTAGCAGAATAAGTTGCCACCATAAGGGGTGGATGTGCTGTAGCCGGACATGTTGTTTCTTCGACAATGAACTAATTCCACACAACGGACAAAATATTCAATAAATTGACAAATTATTACCGTATTTTCCGGACTATAGAGTGCACCGGTATATATGCCCCACCCACTAAATTTTAGAAGAAATAAATATTTCCCGCACCGTTATATAAGCTGCAGATATGTATGTTGTGAAATGAGTTATTTACACACCTTAAATGTTTCCAAACGGTGCCTGTAACACGGCAGTAAAACGGCTGATCAAACAAAACACAAGTCATTGTGTAGCTGCGGAAGCTCGCTCCCGAGTCAGCTAAACATGAATTGATTAACGTAGACCCCGACTTAAACAAGTTGAAAAACTTATTTGGGTGCTACCATTTAGTGGTCAATTGTACGGAATATGTACTGTACTTTGCAATCTACTAATAAAAGTTTAAATCAATCAATCAATCAATCAATCAACAGACTCGATAACTCCACGGTGACGATTTGGTGAATTTACTGAGGAATTTGTGAAACGGAAGCAATGCAAAACGAACGACATTGTAAGTTAATGATACTAACGCAGACATTCGTAAAAATGTGTTAGCATATTAGCTAATACTTACGACGCTAGCTTATATACATTGCGATAGCACGTGCAAATATGCATGAAAACACTCCTACAGACATCACACATGGGACGGTTTGATAAGTATGAATAGTTTTAGTTTGTTCTCAGTTTTTAACAATCGTTGCTCGGTGTGATGAATGAGGAATCTTTTCGAGCAAAAGCGCGCCGGTTGACTAGGAGACGGAACGGCACTTGTACTTCCGGTTCAAAGCACTAAACCAGGGGTGTCAAACGTAAGGCCCGCGAGACGGATCAGGTCCGCGAACAGGTTTTTATTCGGCCCGCGGGATGAGTTGGCTAAGTATAAAAATGAGCCGAAATTTTGGAATGAAAGAAACTGCTGTTCTAAATGTGTCCACTAGATGTCACAATAGCAATTCTTTGTATCTTTGTAGATTATGCTACATATGTAAAAATAAATAAAAAATAAACCACATGTTGGTGCACCAGTCGAGGAAAATAAGCAAACTACATAACTACATAAATAATGGAATTTTATTTTGATATAATTGTTTTACCTTGATAGATTGAAAATTAACACCTATGAGTTGACTGAATAACGACAAATAAAGATAGAATACTATTAACCGCAACATATAAGTGTAAAAAAAAAAACAACAACATTATGATTTGTACACTTTCAGAATGTGCTTGTACTATTTTTAAACAAAGAAAACAATCTGAAGTTGTCTTTATTTTTAAGTTATCGTGCCGTGATTTTACCAGTCCGGCCCACTTGGGAGTAGGGCTGCAACAACTAATCGATTAAATCGATTAAAATTGATTATAAAAATAGTTGGCGATTAATTTAGTCATCGATTCGTTGGATCTATGCGCATGCGCAGAGGCAATTATTATTATTTTTATTTTTTTTTAAACCTTTATTTATAAACTGCAACATGTACAAACAGCTGAGAAACAATAATCAAAATAAGTATGGTGCCAGTATGTTGGTTTTTTGGTCAATAAAATACTGGAAAAGATATAAATGTAGTTTGTCTCTTTTATCTGATTATTAATCGATTAATCAAAGTAATAATCGACAGATTAATCGACTATCAAATTAATCGTTAGTTGCAGCCCTACTTGGGAGTCGACTTTTTCTCCATCTAAAATGAGTTTGACACCCCTGCACCAAACAGAAGAAACCACTGTTGTCACTCACCCCGCAGCACCTGTAGTTAGCAAACCCCTCCAAAAGATGGCGCCACAGCACAAACAATAACACACCTTTTTTTTAAGTGTGTCTGCTTGTGTTTAAATGAAAATTATTTGCATTGTGGCCGCCAGCAAAGGAAAAACTATTAATTAGCCGCGCTGTTTTTATAAGCCGCCGGGTTCAAAGCATAGGAAAAAAAGTAGTATGCTTAAAATCAACAGGATCGATGTCTTTTAGAATACGCAATTTCACGGCAACAGTCACACTCGTTTTGTGTCTAGTGAGCCGGCGCAAAGAATTGTTCTCTCCGTCAATGTGAGCGTGCATCTGCATTCAAAATCCAAAGATTGGACCTAATGCTAGTAAGGGAAAGAAAAGAAAGAGACTAATGGCTGCAAGCTACTACAGCACTGATGCATTGTTGTGTTTACTTCCAAGCAAAGCACATTAGTCCTTTTCCACAGCGCTTATAATCAAATAGTCTGTGTGTGTAACGACACAGGTGGAAAAATCTTTCTATTAAACAACTTCCTGTCAGAAATGTGTGCCAAATAGGCCGTCCAACAACAACAACAACATAGTATGTCCACCCTGGGCTGGCTCCTAGTGTTACCGGTTTAAGTGACTCCTTAATGAGGTTCAAAATGACAGGCATGCGGACCCCATGTTGTGGCAAGGGGGAGTTATTTCTGGTATTAAGAATAGACGGCGGAAGGCTTGAAGGAAGGGGTAAGGGGTACGGGGGTCTCAGGGGAAGGGGTGTAGGTTTCATCCATGGGGGGCTTTTAAGGCACCACTGACCTTGCTGTTGGAGGGAAGTGGCGAGTGAGAGAAAATGGAATTCCGGGGGAGGGTCCAGGAGACATGGGAGCGAACTGAAGGTAGTCCAATTAATTCATAAAAGTAGGAAAATAATTCACATAAATACCATTTGAAAATCTACCAAACTGGAAAAATCACACATTTTTTTTGCTGTACGAACGCGTGTTAGAGCCACACTAAATAGAAGGAAAAAGGTGTTAAAAATAAATATTAAAATCATAATAATACAAGACTAAAGTCTGTAAAGTTGATTTAGAGAAAATATGTAATATATGAGTTTATTCTTGTAATATTGTTTTTCCCCCTAAAGCAGGGGTGTCCAAAGTGCGGCCCGCAGCTCATTGTTTACCGGCCCGCCACACATTCTGCAAAAATTGCAAAATTGATAATATTGCAAACATTTAAAAAAACATTTTTTAAAAAGTGGAATGAGGTGAAATCTAACAAGAAAAAAGTTGCAATGTTGACACAAAGCTGCCATGCAGGCTGTTTTTTTTCTTTTGTCTTTGTTTATCTTTCTTTTTTTGCCATTGCTAAAAAAAAAAAAAAAAAGACTAAAAATATATGTTATAATGAATTATTACTTAAAAAATATCACTTTAAAATGTTTTATGTGATAAAATTATTGCATATATTGTGTGGTTGCCATATAAAAACATCAAAGTTTTATTTCACAAAAGAGCATAAAACAAACCAAATAATAGTTCAAACGTAAAATCGACAGATATATCTGAAGTTGATCTTATAATTTAAGTGTTAAAAGTAAAAAAAAACGAATACAAATTTATCACTTTATGAGTGGGGGACCTTTTGGATCCCAAAAATATTTAGTAGGATTTTATTTAACTTTTCACTGTGATTACTCAAAAATGTTAAAGAATTCAAATCAATGGTGTCCTGCATTATTGATCTTTTAAGGCTCTAATTACTAAATACTGCATATTTCAGTTTTACTATAAAAACAAAGTTGTCTTTGACAGAAACCCTTTTTTTTTTTTTTTACTTGATATCAACCTCAAGTTGATATAGAGATTTACTGTAAGTGTTAAATTAAAAAAATTTAAAAATGTACTTATTTTTAACAGTTTAATGACTGAGACCCTTTATAGTCCCCGGGAGCCCTAAAGGTTAAAAAAAAAAATCCATATATTTTGTTAAGGTTTGAAAATGAAAAATACCCAAATGGCCCCCGCATGCTTAAATTTTTCCGTGTACGGCCCTCAGTGGAAAAAGTTTGGACAGCCCTGCCCTAAAGAATATGACTTAGTGTTTGTAGTATTTTTGACCTTTTTTTTGTAATATTACAACATTGTTCTCATAAACGTATGGCCATTGTTTCTGTAATATTGCCTCCAAAAATAGAACTCAACTTTTCTTGGAAAAAAAAATATTTTCTACCTACAATAGTACTACACTGCAAAAAGTCACTGTTCAAAAACAAGACAAAAAAATACAAAAATTAGGGGTATTTTACTTGAACTAAGCAAAATTATCTGCCAATAGAACAAGAAAATTTGGCTTGTCAAGACTTTCCAAAACAAGTAAAATTAGCTAACCTCAATGAACCCAAAAATACATTAAAATAAGTATATTCTAACTAAAAGCAAGTGCACTTTTCTTGGTAGAAAAAAAATATGAGACCTTTTTGCTCAATATGTTGAAAAATATTAAGTAAATGCTAGTGCCATTATCTTGACATACTGATATGCGCTCGGCATCATGATTTTTTTTTCATGCTTGAAGTAAGAAATTACTTTAAAAAAGTAGTTTTATACTTGTGAGTGTTGATGACACAGCTTTGCAACAGTTGATATTCTAGTTTCCAGCATGTTTTACTCAATATGGGTCATAACATCTCAGCAACAAGCTGTAATATCTTACTGAGATTATTTAGGAGCAAAACACTTAGAACAAGTAAAACACTCAAACATAAAATCTGCTTAGTGAGAATAATTATCTTATCAGACAGAAAATAAGCAAATATCACCCTTATTTGAGATATTTAATCTTACTTAGATTTCAGAATTGGGGCAACACTTTGTAAAAATTAAGTAGTACAAGTTTACCAGAAAAATTATAGTCATATAAGAATAGCGTTATATTTGCAGTCATATTTTCTAAGAAACAATTTATAGGACTCAAGTGGTGAAAGGGGAATTTTACATTTTAAAAGAAGAAAGTCGTAATATAACTATATATTTTCTTCTGAAACACAATAGTACGTTTTTGCTTATATTTTTTGTATCTTGTATTATTTCAACTTTATACTCAAAAATGATTACTATTATTTTTGTAATATAATGACTAAAGAAAATACAACTCAACTCGAAACCTTTTTCCTAAAACAAAAGCTTTAATACAAAAGACGACATGCAGTACTACTTCTAAACACTGCAAGAAAAGAAGGCAACATTTTTGAAGAATAAATTATTACAAATTTACCAGAAAAATATAGTTATGTAAGAATGGCATGATAACATTCTGAAGGTGCGGGGGGCCCACATCCATCATTTTAAATTGTTGAAATAAACTGGTAGAAATGTAACATTTTAAAAGATTAAAGTCAGAATATATGATTGTATTTTTTTTATTTTTTATTGTAAGACTGTTTCTTGAAATAAATATGACAGGATTTCCATATTTTGATCTTTTATCTTTTAGCTGTATAACATTTATTCTCATCAAAGAGTTTAACATTATTTGCAGAAAAACATAACTACTACTAAATACTACAAGAATAAAATGGGCAAAACTTTGTAAGAATAATTATATAGTATTAGTAATATATATATAGTATATATATATAGTATAGTAATTTTACCAAAAAAAAGTAAAACAAGAACATCACACACACCACATCATTTAAAGTTGTATTTTTTAAAGAAAATTATTGTAATTAATGAACATCAAATGCTACTTATAGAAAGAAATGTTACAATTTCAAAGAATAAAGTTGTAATTTGTGACTATATTATTTTAATATTACGACGTTTTAATTTGTACTGCATATGAAGAAAGACAACGTAGCTTACCACTTAATTCAAATAATATTGTGACCTTTGTAACTTTATTCTCATAAAAATAACAACTTTGTTTCTGTAAAATTTGGAAAAAATACTACTTTCCCGCTTTTAAAGTTAAAGTCCCAACGATAGTCACACACACACTAGGTGTGGTAAAATTATCCATGTTCACCCCCTGGTAGGTGAGGGGAGCAGTGAGCAGCAGCGGTGGCCGCGCTCGGGAATCATTTTGGTGATTTAACCCCCAATTCCAACCCTTGATGCTGAGTGCCAAGCAGGGAGGTAATGGGTCCCATTTTTATAGTCTTTGGTATGACTCGGCCGGGGTTTGAACTCACGACATTCCAGTCTCAGGGCGGACACTCTAACCACAAGGCCGTTGATGATGTTGACATGCACACAAAATTCCAGTTAAAGTCGACACGTGTTTGCGTCCAAAACAAATAAGAAGATTACACTCTATTGCCAAAAGTATTTGCCCACCTGCCTTGACCTTGAAGTGCCATCCCATTCCTAACCCATAGGGTTCAATATGATGTCGGTCCACCTTTTGCTCAGCTTCAACTCTTCTGGGAAGGCTGTCCACAAGGTTGCGGAGTGTGTTTATAGGAATTTTCCACCATTCTTCCAAAAGTGTATTGGTGAGGTCACACACTGTGGCTCTCAGTCTCCGTTCTAATTCATCCCAAAGGTGTTCTATCGGGTTCAGGTCAGGACTCTGTGCAGGCCAGTCAAGTTCATCCACACCAGACTCTGTCATCCATGTCTTTATGGACCTTGCTTTGTGCACTGGTGCACAGTCATGTTGGAAGAGGAAGGGGCCCGCTCCAAAGTGTTCCCACAAGGTTGGAAGCATGGAATTGTCCAAAATGTTTTGGTATCCTGTAGCATTCACCTGGTGAATTACCAAGTGATTAAGACACCTGATTCTGATCATTTGGATGGGTGGCCAAATACTTTTGGCAATATAGTGTATGTTGCTACTACGACTTTATTCTTAAACCGTCTTTATATTGCAAAATTACGACTTTTCTCTCACATTTTAGTTTTTCTTCCTTCTCGGTGTGGCCCTAATACACCCTTCGTACAAAACACGTGTTTGCCTTTACCGTGTTTAATTTGCAGTGCTATTAACAGGATTTACGGCCATTGAATTTCCAAACAATAAAGCCAGAATTAGCGCAGATGACCAGACATTTTTTTATCGCGAAACCAGCTTCAAGTTGACTCTGCCTGGTTATTTAGCTCCTTTTTTTTTTTTTTTTTTGCTTTCATCACCACGTTTTTACCGCGTTACGCAGCCTAAACCTGAGAAATGAGGATCAACTTTTAAAAAAGGTGGATACCGTGTATCCTGAGGTAGTCAACCATCCAACATGTCGTGGTAGCTTCTAGCGTCTGTTTTGTACCTTCTGGAGGACAAAAAAAGAAAAAAAAAAGAAACAAAGATCATTGTTAGAACTGTATAATTATTACTGTTATGATGATGATTCAAACTATTATTATTATTATTATTATTAGGAAAAAGACTCCTTGTTGTAAATAGTGTTTGATATTAAAGTATTAATTTGGTTCTTATGTCGTTTTTCTAAAAAAAAAAAGAAAGAAAAATAGGTAAACATGTCAATATCTCTGGGTTTTGTTGAGTGCTTTCAAACAACACACGTCGCCATCTTCAGGAGGAATTCTTTGGACTTAACTTTTTACGGACGCTTTTTTGTTTTTGTTTTGTTTTGTTTGTTTGTTTCATGCCTTTAGGGTGGGGGGGGGGGGAGCATGAGAAAGAAGCGGGCGGTTTGACGATGCGGCATGCGCATGAATTTAACGACATGTAGGAAAAATGTTTTTATTTTGCTTGTCTTCTTTAGTTATGTTTTTTTTTTGGTAACACTTTAGTATGGGGAACATATTCACCATTAATTAGTTGCTTATTAACATGCAAATTAGTAACATATTGGCTCTTAAAGGCCTACTGAAATGCGATTTTCTTATTTAAACGGGGATAGCAGGTCCATTCTATGTGTCATACTTGATCATTTCGCGATATTGCCATATTTTTGCTGAAAGGATTTAGTAGAGAACATCGACGATAAAGTTCGCAACTTTTGGTCGCTGATAAAAAAGCCTTGCCTGTACCGGAAGTAGCAGACGATATGCGCGTGACGTTACCGGTTGTGGAGCGCCTCACATCTGCACATTGTTTATAATCATGGCCACCAGCAGCGAGAGCGATTCGGACCGAGAAAGCGACGATTTCCCCATTAATTTGAGCGAGGATGAAAGATTCGTGGATGAGGAAAGTGAGAGTGAAGGACTAGAGGGCAGTGGAAGCGATTCAGATAGGGAAGATGCTGTGAGAGGCGGGTGGGACCTGATATTCAGCTGGGAATGACTAAAACAGTAAATAAACACAAGACATATATATACTCTATTAGCCACAACACAACCAGGCTTATATTTAATATGCCGAAAATTAATCCCGCATAACAAACACCTCCCCCCTCCCGTCCATATAACCCGCCAATACAACTCAAACACCTGCACAACACACTCAATCCCACAGCCCAAAGTACCGTTCAACTCCCCAAAGTTCATACAGCACATATATTTCCCTAAAGTCCCCAAAGTTACGTACGTGACATGCACATAGCGGCACACACGTACGGGCAAACGATCAAATGTTTGGAAGCCGCAGCTGCGTACTCACGGTACCGCGTCTGTGTATCCAACTCAAAGTCCTCCTGGTAAGAGTCTCTGTTGTCCCAGTTCTCCACAAGCCAATGGTAAAGCTTGACTGTCATCTTTCAGGAATGTAAACAATGAAACACCGGCTACGTGTTTGTGTTGCTGCAGCCGGCCGCTAATACACCGCTTCCCACCTACAGCTTTCTTCTTTGCTGTCTCCATTGTTCATTGAACAAATTGCAAAAGATTCACCAACACAGATGTCCAGAATGCTGTGGAATTTTGCGATGAAAACAGACGACTTAAAAGCTGGCCACAATGCTGTCCCAAAATGTCCTCTACAATCCGTGACGTCACGCGCAGGCGTCATCATACCGAGACGTTTTCAGCAGGATATTCCGTGCGAAATTTAAAATTGCACTTTAGTAATCTAACCCGGCCGTATTGGCATGTGTTGCAATGTTAAGATTTCATCATTGATATATAAACTATCAGACTGCGTGGTCGGTAGTAGTGGGTTTCAGTAGGCCTTTAATTAGTCATTATTAAGTACTTATTAATGCCTTATTCTGCATGGCCTTATTATACAACCAGTAAGCCATCAACTAAGAGTCCTCCCTCAATAAGGTTAGGGTTAGGGTTAGGGTTGGGTACTTAGAATATGTTCCCCTAGTGTCCAAATAACTCAAAATTACATTTTTGTTACTTAGAATATGTTCCCCATACTAAAGTGTTATCGTTTTTATTTTTATTTTTAAAGCTCACATGGCGTGTTATTTTGCATCCCTGAAACCCGAGCGATGTCACGGAGCTTTTTGTGAGTGCTGTACAAAAAAAACCCCCACCAGACTATGTTGTGACGTTTGCAGTGTGGGGCTCGGGCCATGTTGGTTTTTTTTTTTTCTTCTTCCCCCTGGACAAAGACTCTACTTTGGCCTCTTGGGAGGAGTGCATACAGAGGGAGTGCATACATGGACGTGTGTTTTACTAAAGAGTGATTTTGGTGTGTGTGTGTGTGTGTTTCTCATGTGGTGCTGCCACCGTAAAATGGGAAGTGACTCCCCTCTTTTTTGGCAGCCGAGAGTGTTTCCCATGCCTTAGATGCTCTCCGCCATTGTGCTTTTTACAGGTCAACAAAACAGGCTTCTTCTCCCCTTTTTAACAACCCTGGCCTAGATGTCGCCCATTTAAGAACTAGTGCAGAGCCCCCCCCCCCTCCCCCGCCCCTTCCTCCACAATAACCAGGGGTCAAAGGTCATTTTTGTCTTCTCGTGATTGTGTCGCATCCCCCCCCCCCCCCCCCCCCCCCCAACTTCACACCGCGCGCGCTCCTTTTCTCTTTGTACCCTGCGCCGACTTTGTCATCAGTGGGCAAAACTTTCCGAACCTGCTCTTTTTACAGTATATAAACCACCGAAAAATGGACAAAAAAAAAGTATCTGTATTTGTATATACACGTGTCTGAGCATCTATGAGTAATACAATAAAACAGAAAAAACATGACTAAGGTGATTCATGCTGTGTTTTTTTCCCCCCACTATAATACTTTCCCATATTAGAAATGATTATTTCCTGGGTAAAAACTGCTATTTTGAACTGGTCAAAAGTTTACATAGAACATAATGTCATGGCTGTTTTGAGTTTCCAATAATTTCTACAACTCTTATTGTTTTGTGATAGAGTGATTGGAGCACATACTTGTTGGTCACAAAAAACATTCATGAAGTTTGTTCTTTTATGAATTTATTATGAGTCTATTGAAAATGTGACCAAATCTGCTGGGTCAAATGTATACATACAGCAATGTTAATATTTGGCAAGTTTCACTGCAATAAGGTGCTTTTGGTAGCTTCTGGTTGAATTTTTGACCACTCCTCTTGACAAAATTGGTGCAGTTCAGCTAAATGTGTTGGTTTTTCTGACATGGACTTGTTTCTTCAGCATTGTCCACACGTTTAAATCAGGACTTTGGGAAGGCCATTCTAAAACCTTAATTCTAGCCTGATTTAGCCATTCCTTTACCACTTTTGACGTGTGTTTGGGGTCATTGTCCTGTTGGAACACCCAACTGCGCCCAAGACCCAACCTCCGGGCTGATGATTTTAGGTTGTCCTGAAGAATTTGGAGGTAATCCTCCTTTTTATGTACACTGTAATATTGCCTAAAAAATAGAGCTCAACTCTTGATATTTTTCTTGGAAAAATACTATTTTCTACCTACAACAGTACTATTAAATACTACATGAATTAGGGGAACACTCTGTAAAAAAGAAATTAGTACAAGTTTACCAGAAAAATCATAGTAATATAAGAATAGCGTTATATTTACAGTCATATTTTCTAAGAAACAATTTATTGGAATAAAGTTGTAAAAGGGGAATTTTACATTTTTAAAAGAATAAAGTCATAATATAACTTTTTTTTTTTTTTTCTGAAACACAATACTGCATTTTTGCTTATATTATTTTTTATCTTGTATCATTTCAACTTTATACTATATAAAGTTATGACTATATTTTATTTTATTTATTATTATTATTAATGTATTATTATTTCCTTTGTTGTTGTTGTTGTTTTTTTTTTTTGTTTTTTTTTGTTGATTTAATCTATGTATTTGTAGATATTACTTTGTTTTTTTTGTTGTTTCTTTCTTTTTTGGGGGATGGGGGGTGGGTGGTATGGATGGGATATAAACAAAAATATTTTGACATTTAGGGCAGACAATAGATGTATGATTTATGTGAATATGATGTAATGGATAGGAATGTCTGATGCTGGATGTCAATAAAAAAAAACGAAAAAAACAACAACAAATAAATAAAATAAAATTATGACTATTATTTTTGGAATATAATGACTAAAGAAAGTACAACTGAACTGGAAACCTTTTTCCTAAAACAAAAGCTGTAATACAATATACGACATACAATACTAATTTTAAACACTGCAAAAAAAGAAGGCAGCATTTTCGAAGAATAAATTATTACAAATTTACCAGAAAAATATAGTTATGTAAGAATGGCATTATACATTTCTGAAGTTGCAGGGGACCCGCATCCTTTTAAATGTCATCATTTTTGGAGAGAAAAAAAAATGTTGGGATAAACTATGTAAGCTTCGCATACTCGCAGACTCACGGGATATAATAATAATAATAATAATAATAATACCTGGGATTATATAGCGCTTTTCTAAGTACCCAAAGTCGCTTTACATCAGGGGTCACCAACCTTTTTGAAACCAAGAGCTACCTCTTGGGTACTGATTAATGCGAAGGGCTACCAGTTTGATACACACTTAAATAAATTGCCAGAAATAGCCAATTTGCTCAATTTATCTTTAACTCTATGTTATTATGAATAATTAATGATATTTACACTTAATTAATCGGTTTAAAAGAGGAGAAAACAAGAAAAAAATTACAATTAATTTTGAAACATAGTTTATCTTCAATTTCGACTCTTTAAATTCAAAATTCAACCGAAAAAAAAAGAGAAAAACTAGCTAATTCGAATCTTTTTGAAAAAATAAAAAAAATTAATTTATGGAACATCATTAGCAATTTTTCCTGATTAAGATTAATTTTAGAATTTGGATGACATGTTTTAAATAGGTTAAAATCCAATCTACACTTTGTTAGAATATATAACAAATTGGACCAAGCTATATTTCTAACAAAGACAAATCATTATTTCTTCTAGATTTTCCAGAACAAAAATTTTAAAAGAAATTCAAAAGACTTTGAAATAAGATTTAAATTTGATTCTACAGATTTTTTAGATTTGCCAGAATATTTTTTTTAAATTTTAATCATAATAAGTTTGAAGAAATATTTCACAAATATTCTTCGTCGAAAAAACATAAGCTAAAATGAAGAATTAAATTAAAATTGATTTATTATTCTTTACAATAAAAACAATAAATTTACTTGAACATTGATTTAAATTGTCAGGAAAGAAGAGGAAGGAATTTAAAAGGTAAAAAGGTATATGTGTTTAAAAATCCTACAATTCTTTTTAAGGTTGTATTTTTTCTCTAAAATTGTCTTTCTGAAAGTTATAAGAAGCAAAGTAAAACATTAATGAATTTATTTAAACAAGTGAAGACCAAGTCTTTAAAATATTTTCTTGGATTTTCAAATTCTATTTGAGTTTTGTCTTTCTTAGAATTAAAAATGTCGGGCAAAGCGAGACCAGCTTGCTAGTAAATAAATACAATTTAGAAAATAGAGGCAGCTCACTGGTAAGTGCTGCTATTTTTAGAACAGGCCAGCGGGCTACTCATCTGGTCCTTACGGGCTACCTGGTGCCCGCGGGCACCGCGTTGGTGACCCTGCTTTACATGTTAAAAACCCATCATTCATTCACACCTGGTGGTGGTAAGCTACTTTCGTAGCCACAGCTGCCCTGGGGTAGACTGACGGAAGCGTGGCTGCCAATTTGCGCCTACGGCCCCTCCGACCACCACCTATCATTCATTCATCATTCATTCACCGGTGTGAGCGGCACCGGGGGAAAGGGTGAAGTGTCCTGCCCAAGGACACAACGGCATGGTAAGAGGCGGGGAGCGAACCTGTAACCCTCAGGTTTGTGACACGGGCGCTCTACCCACTACGCCATGCCGCCCCATACATATATATAGACGCTGGAAGCCAGTTGTGCAGGGTTAAACAAAGGTTTAACGTTTTCCAGATTTTCAATCGCTACGTTTGTCCAGACTTTTCAGTCTCACCAATCCTCCTCCTCCTCCTTCTGCTCCCAGCCGCTCACTGTTAAAGACAACAGAAGATTAGATTAACACGTGCCACCTGTGAAATCTAATCACCTGCCAGCTGTGTCTCGCCGTCAGCACATGCCCGATGGTGCCCGCCCTAAGTACCATGGACAGCGGCGGTGACTTTTCCTCCTGCATATATGATAGTATTTTTTTTATTTTAAGACTGTTTCTTGATTTTCATTAGGGCTGTGAATCTTTGGGGGTCCCACGATTCGATTCAAAATCGATTTTTTTTCAATTCAACACGATTCTCAATTAAAAAACGATTTTTGTTTTTTTAATTTTTTAATGAAAACAATACACAACAATACCATAATAATGCAATACAATTTCAAAACCAAACCCAACCCAGCAACATTCAGAATAGCAATAAATAGAGCACTTGAGAGCAATTGAGGACACACAAACATGACACGGAACAATCTAAAAGTAGTGAGACAAAAATGAATATTATCAACAACAGTATCAATATTAGCAACAATTTCAACATAGCAGTGATTAAAAATCCCTCATTGATATTATCATTACAAACATTAATAAAAAAGAAAATTACAAAAAATGTACAATAGTGTCACAGTGGCTTACACTTGCATCGCATCTCATAAACTAAATGTCTAATGATAATGTCAATGAGGGATTTTTAATCACTGCTATGTTGAAATTGTAACTAATATCGATACTGTTGTTGATAATATTCATTTTTGTTTCACTACTTTTGTTTTGTTCTGTGTCGTGTTTGTGTCTCCTCTCAATTGCTCTGTTTATTGCAGTTCTGAGTGTTGCTGGGTCGGGTTTGGTTTTGGAATTGGATTGCATTGTTTTGGTATTGCTGTGTATTGTTTTGTTGGATTGATTAATTTAAAAAAAATACAAAATTAATAAATAATAAAAAATAAAATAAAAATAGATTTTTTAAAAATGAGAATCGCGATTCGAATTCGAATCGATTTTTTTCCCACACCCCTAATTTTCACATTTTGACCTTTTATCTTTTAGCCTTAAAACATTTATTCTCATCAAAGATGAGAGTCATTGGTCATGTTGAGGTCCAGATTGCCAATCAGTAACAGGTGAGAGAGTCAGCGCTCAGACAGGAGACATGATGGAGGCAAACAAAAACAAAAATACAGGAAATTGGACAGGACAGGAAATTATACAGAAACTTAGGAAACAATAAACAAAAGTCCAAGACTGTCGTGAGGGATGACGACAACAAATGCAGTCATCCATCCATTTTCCCTACAGCTCGTCCTCATTAGGGCCACGGGTAAAAGCTGGAGCCTATCCCACTTGTGAGGCCACCATGCTAGCCACCCGACCACCGTGCATCCCGGGATGCAATCATTTCCCTGCGATTCATCTTACCTACAAGTAAGTGGTCGACGCCCCGCTAATTGCTGTTGGCATTAAAAACGCCGCCGATGCTAATTTACCACATCTGGTGATTGGAAGCACGTGTTGGCGCCATTAAATCAAATGCTCATCAGCAAAAGATTCCGACTAACAGGGAAAATTAAACTCTGCGACACTCAGTCATCATTATGTGACAGCAGGGGCCAAATTGGGTGGACACACACACACACATATAAACACACACACACACGTGTCTCAGCGTCCACAGGTCTCCTAAGAGGACCGGCGTCTATCCATCAGGATCAGAAAAGGACTTTCACTTTGCTCGGCCACTAATGAGGACACCTAATAACCTTCTGCTGGACCCCATCAGCACTATTTAGCGTCACCCTCCATTATCTCCGCTAATTAGACTGAGCCCACGGGGCCAAAGTAGAAGGGGATGGCGGCCCCCTGATAAGCCGTGAAGACCCCAGTGATGCTAATCTTCTTTTTGGGGAGGTGCATTAAAGTGAGGGAAGGGCTGATTAAAATAACACTGAAGGCGCACGAGTGCATCTTCTTGAACATGCTTTTTTTTTTTTTTGCCCCCCCCATCCCCCAAATGACACGCAGGAAGCAAAGTTCTCCAATGACTTCCCTAAAAATGGAAGACATGCTTTATGCAAGAAGACACTCCACATGATGAGCCAATTAGCGTCAAGTTGTTCTTCCTGCTGGGAGCTGCGGAGATGCAGGTGTGTGTGTGTGTGTGTGTGTGTGTGTGTGTGTGTGTGTGTGTGTGTGTGTGTGTGTGTGTGTGTGTGTGTGTGTGTGTGTGTGTGTGTGTGTGTGTGTGTGTGTGTGTGTGTGTGTGTGTGTGTGTGTGTGTGTGTGTGCGCGCGCGCGGAGCCACAACCGATGGTGTGGAGATGTCTGCTCCATGCACCATCGAATGATGATCACAGCCCAGGTGCTCCATTCTGAAAAAGGACACATCAAGGTTCCCTTTTTTTTTTTCTTTTTTTTTTTTTTCTTTTTCAAAAGTCACATTGTTTCCATGCCAACGCCGGGTTTTGATTGACAGCTCAGAACGATGCCTTCACTTAATCGCTCCAGTGGTGTGAAAAGGTCATAAATCACACAATTACAGTATGCCGCCCCTTCTTATGAATAGATATTTGCGTGGTGGTAGTGCCGGTAGGTCGGGAGGGGTGTAATATTTAAAAGGCCTCCGAGCCATATCGACTTCGGCAACCTCGCGACAGAAATAACTGAGAAAGAATACATTTTTACTGTCTGGCTCGCACTCGTCAGGACGGAATTCAAGGTCAGAATGTATGATTTATTCTGGAGTGTATCGAGTGCGGTAGAGGAGAAAAACACCAACAATTACACAAGGCGACTCGGTAAAGAATCTGAGTATTATCTTCCACCCAACTCTCTCATTCGAGGCACACACTAAGAGTGTTACTAAAACAGCCTTCTTCCATCTCTGTAATATCGCTAAAAATCGTTCCATTTTGTCCACCTTAATCACAAAAATGTGTTCCATTTTGTTTTTGTCCGCCTTAATGGCTAAAATTCGTTTAATTTTGTCCACCTTAATCACTAAAATGTGTTCCATTTTGTCCACCTTAATCGCGAAAATTTGTTCCATTTTGTCCACCTTAATCGCTAAAATTTGTTCCATTTTGTCCACCCTAATCGCTAAAATTTGTTCCATTTTGTCCACCTTAATCTAAAAAATGTGTTCCATTTTGTCCACCTTAATCGCAAAAATTTGTTCCATTTTGTCCACCTTAATCGCTAAAATTCGTTCCATTTTGTTTTGTGCACCTTAATCGCTAAAATTTGTTCCATTTAGTCCATTTAGTCCACCTTAATCGCAAAAATTCATTCCATTTTGTCCACCTTAATCGCAAAAATTCATTCCATTTGTCCACCTTAATCGCTAAAATTTGTTCCAATCCGTCCACCTTAATCGCAAAAATGTGTTCCATTTTGTCCACCTTAATCGCAAAAATTTGTTCCATTTTGTCCACCTTAATCGCAAAAATTTGTTCCATTTTTTCCACCTTAATCGCAAAAATTTGTTCCATTTTGTCCACCTTAATCGCAAATTTTTTTCCCATTTTGTCCACCTTAATCGCAAAAATTTGTTCCATTTTGTCCACCTTAATCGCCAATATTTGTTCCATTTTGTCCACCCTAATCGCCAATATTTGTTCCATTTTGTCCACCTTAATCGCTAATATTTGTTCCATTTTGTCCACCTTAATCACTAAAATTTGCTCCATTTTGTCCACCTTAATCGCGAAAATTTGTTCCATTTTTGTCCACCTTAATCGCTAAAATTTGTTCCATTGTGTCCACCTTAATCGCAAAAATTTGTTCCATTTTGTCCACCTTAATCTAAAAAATGTGTTCCATTTTGTCCACCTTAATC
The DNA here is from genome assembly GCF_033978785.1 of Entelurus aequoreus. Taxonomy (NCBI): domain Eukaryota; kingdom Metazoa; phylum Chordata; class Actinopteri; order Syngnathiformes; family Syngnathidae; genus Entelurus; species Entelurus aequoreus. The sequence goes on along the minus strand of NC_084747.1, from coordinate 31,431,115 downwards.
GCAAAAATTTGTTCCATTTTGTCCACCTTAATCGCTAAAATTCGTTCCATTTTGTGCACCTTAATTGCTAAAATTTGTTTCATTTTGTCCACCTTAATCGCAAAAATTCATTCCATTTTGTCCACCTTAATCACAAAAATTCGTTCCATTTGTCCACCTTAATCGCTAAAATTTGTTCCATTCTGTCCACCTTAATCGCAAAAATGTGTTCCATTTTGTCCACCTTAATCGCAAAAATTTGTTCCATTTTGTCCACCTTAATCGCTAAAATTTGTTCCATTTTGTCCACCTTAATCACAATTTTTTTTTCCATTTTGTCCACCTTAATCGCAAAAATTTTTTCCATTTTGTCCACCTTAATCGCCAATATTTGTTCCAATTTGTCCACCTTAACCGCTAATATTTGTTCCATTTTGTCCACCTTAATCGCTAAAATTTGTTCCATTTTGTCCACCATAATTGCTAAAATTCATTCTATTTTGTCCACCTTAATCGCTAAAATTTGTTCCATTTTGTGCACTTTAATCGCTAAAATGTGTTCCATTTTGTCCACTTTAATCGCTAAAATGTGTTCCATTTTGTCCACCTTAATCTCTAAAATGTGTTCCATTTTGTCCACCTTAATCGCTAAAATGTGTTCCATTTTGTCCACCTTAATCACTAAAATGTGTTCCATTTTGTCCACCTTAATGGCTAAAATGTGTTCCATTTTGTCCACCTTAATGGCTAAAATGTGTTCCATTTTGTCCACCTTAATCACTAAAATGTGTTCCATTTTGTCCACCTTAATGGCTAAAATGTGTTCCATTTTGTCCACCTTAATCGCTAAAATTTGTTCCATTTTGTCCACCTTAATCGCAAAGATGTGTTCCATTGTGTCCACCTTAATCGCATATATATATATATATATATATATATATATATATATATATATATATATATATATATATATATATATATATATATATATATATATATATATATATATACATATATATATATATATGTGTATATATATACATATATATATATATATATACATATATATTTATATGTATATGTATGTGTATATATATATATATATATATATATATATATATATATATATATATATATATATATATATATATATATATATATATACATACATACATACATACATATATATATGTATATATATATATGTCTTCGTCAAATCTTTTGGAACGAAAGCCGATCTCCATAATATAAAAAAGGCAGCAAACATGAAACATATTGCAAAATAAATAGAAATATTATATACAGCGCAGTAGTTTATATGAATAGTTTTTTTTTGTTGAATCAATATCCAGACTTCCTTGTGTATCATAAGGTGTTTCTTACAGGTGACTGCATTTTACCAATGCTTCTCACATGCTGACCTTCAGGGCTGAGCGATAAGCCAATCCTGAGGAGGATTACTAGAGAATGTGACGCCACTACAAATATCAACTTCAAGAAGACGCCATGCAGGGACTGAAAGAGGTGGCAGCAGCAGTGGTGGGTTGGAGCTGCAGGATCACCTCTTAGCTTTATCATCAAATGTTAAGTCCAAAGAGAGAAAAAAAAAACCCCGCAGCATACGTGCCAAAGATGCTCTGTGATCTCTCTGCATGTTTTTACACATTGATTCACGCCGCGTTGAACGTGTTGCACTAAATATTCAACAGGATGAAGATTTCATGGTTTGAACTCACAGCTAATTTGCACATGGGAAATTCATCCAACACCCAAAAGAGAACATTGATCAAGAGCCAACAACCAAAAATACTCGGATGTCATTGATAGAGCTGCTGATAGCAGAGTTCTGTAATGTATTCTCACAATTTTACACCTTTATTTTTGGCATTGCACGTCACAGTTTGACCTTTTCCTCATACTGACTATGTTGTCAGAACATTGGCGGATTTACAGCGCAATTTCGGGACATAATTCTTGTAACCTGACAACTTTATCTTGTTACATGATAGCTTTATTACGTACCTTTACGTAAACCTCATAACTTTTTTCTCGACAATGTCATACATAATTTATTACGTACCTTTGCGTAAACCTCATAACTTTTTTCTCGACAATGTCATACATAATTTATTACGTACCTTTGCGTAAACCTCATAACTTTTTTCTCGACGATGTCATACATAATGAGATATTATGAATAAGATAAGTCGAACAAAAATAAGTGCCTAACCATAAACGCCCAATAAGCCTGGCTTTCTTTCCCTGCCACTTGAGAATAATGAAATTAAATAATAATACCCCATTTAAACGGACTTGTAATTAATCACTTTTATTTCATTTTATGTATTTTTAATTTTACAATTTTGCAATAAAAATCATTTTATTTTATTCATTTTATTGTATATGTTGTTATTTTGCACAGGAAAGTAATTACCCAATTTTCCGGACTATAAGCCGCTACTTTCTTCCCCCGCTTTGAACCCTGCGGGTTATACTAAGGTGCCGATAATTAATGGATTCTTCTTCGTTAACGGACAAAAATGTTTCACATATAACACCAACAGAGACACTGAAAAGGTGTGTTATTTTTTGTGCTATGATGCCTACTTTTGGACGAGTTTGCTCACTTCAGGTGCTGCGGATTCTGTTTTGTGCCTTGAACCGGTAGTACAAGTCACGTTTCATTCGTTCATAGCATTTCTGCTCAAAAGGATTCCTCATTTATCACTCTAAGCAACGTTCGATTCCCGGTCAGGGAACTTACTTTTATGGGCCACAATGGAAAAAAGTAGGGATGTCCGATAATATCGGACTGCCGATATTATCGGCCGATAAAAGCTTTAAAATGTAATATCGGAAATTATCGGTTTCACGATAATCTGTATCGGTTTCAAAAAGTAAAATGTATGACTTTTTAAAACGCCGCTGTGTACACGGACGTAGAGAGAAGTACAGAGCGCCAATAAACCTTAAAGGCACTGCCTTTGCGTGCCGGCCCAGTCACATAATATCTACGGCTTTTCACACACACAAGTGAATGCAATGCATACTTGTTCAACAGCCATACAGGTCACACTGAGGGTAGCCGTATAAACAACTTTAACACTGTTACAAATATGCGCCACACTGTGAACCCACACCAAACAAGAATGACAAACACATTCCGGGAGAACATCCGCACCGTAACACAACATAAACACAACAGAACAAATACCCAGAACCCCTTGCAGCACTAACTCTTCCAGGACGTTACAATATACACCCCCCGCTACTCCCTACCCCCCCCCCCCCCCACCTCAACCCCCCTCCCCAACTGCGCCAATCTCAACCTCCTCATGCTCTCTCAGGGAGAGCATGTCCCAAATTCCAAGCTGCTGTTTTGAGGCATGTTAAAAAAAATTATGCACTTTGTGACTTCAATAATAAATATGGCAGTGCCATGTTGACATTTTTTTCCATAACTTGAGTTGATTTATTTTGGAAAACCTTGTTACATTGTTTAATGCATCCAGCGGGGCATCACAACAAAATTAGGCATAATAATGTGTTAATTCCACGACTGTATATGTCGGTATCGGTTGATATCTGTATCGGTAATTAAGAGTTGGACAATATCGGAATATCGAATATCGGTAAAAAAGCCATTATCGGACATCTCTAGAAAAAAGCCTTTTGGCTTTTTGTGCCATCCATTTGACTTTTTAAAGCATTACATGGATTCAATTATTTAAGATTTCAATAAACTTCTCAATCAATCAAAAAAAAATCCCAAAAGCCACAAATTGTTATAGTTATCATTTGTATTCGGCAATTTTTCAAACTCATATCCAAAAAGTCAATATTTGGTATAAACATACAATGGTGTGTAAACGTTCAAATATTTTACATATTCTGAATGTAGTTAGTATCATCAAAACAGTTGAGCGTTTCTGTTCTAGAGGCTAAAACCTACACTGCAAAAAGTCAGTGTTCAAAAACAAGAAAAAAAAATACAAAAATTACAACTATTTTATTTGAACTAAGCAAAATTATTTGCCAATAGAACAAGAAAATTCAGCTTGTCAAGACTTTCCAAAACAAGTAAAACTAGCTAACCTCAATGAACCCAAAAATACCTTAAAATAAGTATATTCTCACTAATAACAAGTGCACTTTTCTTGGTAGAAAAAAAAAGAGACTTTTTTGCTCAATATGTTGAAAAATATTCTTAAATTAAGTAAATGCTAGTGCAGTTATCTTGACATAATGATATGCGCTCGGCATCATGATTTTTTTTTTTCATGCTTGCAGTAGGAAATTATTACTTTAAAAAGTAGTTTTATACTTGCGAGTGTTGACGACACAGCTTTACAACAGTTGATATTCTAGTTTCAAGCATGTTTTAATCAATATAGGTCATAAAATCTCAGCAACAAGCTGTAATATCTTACTGAGATAATGTATTACCAAAACCCTTAAAACAAGTAAAACACTCTAACATAAAATCTGCTTAGTGAAAAGAATTATCTTATCAGACAGAAAATAAGCAAATATCACCCTTATTTGAGATATTTAATCTTACTTAGATTTCAGTTTTTGCAGTGTAAAGTCCAAAGGTGTTCTCTTACATTCATGGTAAGTTTGACTAATCAACATAAAGTAATTCCTGCCGTCAAACGAATGAGGCAAAAAGCAATAAGCGGTTATTAGAATGACATAGTAACACTAGATCACTGTAAAGTATTCGCCCTGAAGGTTATAAATTACATTCTAATGATTTTGTCATCCTGACAGAACAACAACTTTCTCCATTTTGCCTTCGGCGGCTGTGATTTATGCCTTTAATCTTTTTGACGGCAAAAAAATAGTCGGACACTCGCCTCATTATGATGGTATTGTCGCGATTAATTTCCCTTTTCAGTTTTAATTAGTTTACTTTTGAGTGCCATCCATCATTAGGGAGTGGAAATGAAATGGAGGGAATAGAATGTTTTACACTCGACTTCCGGGAGAAATTAATGTCGGCTGAATTATTCATGAAGTTTGCCAAAACTTCAATCTGATTTCCTGAATTAAGGCTCATATCTCACTCGCGAAACCCTGTCGTTTTCTTTCATTTCGCCGAATACACCGGCGCATTATCGTGGTTGCCGTTGATAGCGCCGTATTTCATTGTGTTGCGTCGTGCTTAAGTGAAGGATGCAGACGGTTTTATCGGGTGATTGGGTTTCTTCAATCCGTGCCTGAAGTGACACTCGGCATGAAATATAAGCCAGGCGATCAAAAACATTGACAACATCTTTCATCAGATATTCAAAATGTACGTTTGGGCTCTTCAATGAATCTTATGTACAAATGTACCTTCTTCTGTTTCGCACACAAATCTTCGCGAGAGACAAACTTCCACCGTATTGAGATGATGAGAGACGAGGAGTCCTCGGAGTCTAATAATAAAAGATGAGTTCTATGATTAGCAGTTAAATTTAATGCACGACTCCACTGACATTGAAAGCATTTTTTTCACAAATTCCTAACAAATTACCTCAGACGTGATTTTAATGTACAGCAATCATGTTTACTGTATAACCCTTGAAATGATCTACTTGGATTGATAGTCTTAAAAAAAATGATGTACAATATTAGCACGGATGTTTAAATTTATGGGTCGGTGAATAAGCAATTGTAGATCAATTGTAGGAATGTCCGAATGGAGTTGAGGCAATTGCAATTAACGGAGAGGGGTATTTCTACTTCATGTCATTATTCTCAAGTGGCAGGGAAAGAAAGCCAGGCTAATTGGGCTTTTATGGTTGGGCACTCATTTATGTTCGACTTATCTTATTCATAATATCTCATTTTAACGGATAGTCGTGCCAAATGATTAGTTTAAAACAGTGCCTGTGCTTAAAGGCCTACTGAAACCCACTACTACCGACCACGCAGTCTGATAGTTTATATATCAATGATGACATGTTAACATTGCAACACATGCCAATACGGCCGGGTTAACTTATAAAGTGCAATTTTAAATTTCCCGGCAAACTTCCGGCTGAAAACGTTTCGATATGATGACGTTTGCGCGTGACGTCAACAGTGGAAGCGGAAGTATTCGGAGCCCATTGAATCCAATACAAAAAGCTCTGTTTTCATTTAAAAATTCCACAGTATTCTGGACATCTGTGTTGGTGAATCTTTTGCAATTTGTTTAATGAACATTGAAGACTGTAAAGAAGAAAGCTGTAGGTGCGATCGGTGTATTAGCGGCGGACTACAGCAACACAACCAGGAGCACTTTGAGGATAGCAGACGCGCTAGCCGAACGACCTCACCTTGACTTCCTCCGTCTCCGGGCCGCCAACCGCATCGGTGATCGGGTGAAGTCCTTCATCGTATCGTCGATCGCTGGAACGCAGGTGAGCACAGGTCGTGACGAGCAGATGAGAGCTGGCGTAGGTGCAGAGCTAATGTTTTTTGCATAGCTCTGTCGAGGTTCCGTAGCTAAGTTAGCTTCAATAGCGTCGTTAGCAACAGCATTATTAAGCTTCGCCAAGCTGGAAAGCATTAACCGTTTATTTACATGTCCAGAGTTTGGTAGTATTGTTGATCTTCTGTCTATCCTCCCAGTCAGGGACTTATTTGTTATGTTTCTATATGCAGTAAAGCCCGATGCTATCACGTTAGCTCAGTAGCTAAAGAGCTTCACTGATGTATTGTCGTGGAGATAAAAGTCACTGTGAATGTCCATTTCGCCTTCTCGACTCTCATTTTCAAGAGGATATAGTATCCGAGGTGGTTTAAAATACAAATCTGTGATCCACAATAGAAAAAGGAGAGAGTGTGGAATCCAATGAACCCTTGTACCTAAGTTACGGTCAGAGCGAAAAAAGATACGTTCTGCCCTGCACGCTAGTCCTACACTTTCACATTCCTCATCCACAAATCTTTCATCCTCGCTCAAATTAATGGTGTAATCGTCGCTTTCTCGGTCCGAATCGCTCTCGCTGCTGGTGTAAACAATGGGGTAATGTGAGGAGCCTTTCAACCTGCGACGTCACGCTACTTCCGGTACAGGCAAGGCTTTTTTTATCAGCGACCAAAAGTTGCGAACTTTACCGTCGATGTTCTCTACTAAATCCTTTCAGCAAAAATATGGCAATATCGCGAAATGACCAAGTATGACACATAGAATGGACCTGCTATCCCCGTTTAAATAAAAAAAAATCATTTCAGTAGGCCTTTAAATTGATGGGTGGGTGAATAAGCAATTGTAGATCAATTGTAGGAATGTCAGAATGAAGTCGAGGCAATTACAATTAACGGAGAGGGGTATTATTATTTCATGTCATTATTCTCAAGTGGCAGGGAAAGAAAGCCGGGCTTTTATGGTTAGGCACTCATTTTTGTACGACTGATCTTATTCATAATATCTCATTTTAACAGATAGTCGTGCCAAACGGTTAGTTTAAAACGGTGCCTGTGCTTAAACCAGTTGTTCTCAACCTGGGTTCGATTGAACCGTAGGGGTTCGGTGAGTCGGCCTCAGGGGTTCGGCGGAGCCTCCACCGCGGAGGTGAAGACACACCCGACTCATCGTGTAAACAAAAACTTCTCCCTATCGACGTATTATGGATACCCCCAAACTATGTTCCTTCTAATGATCCATCTGATTTGCAGGTGTGTCATTTGTTGTGAGTTCATGCACTGTGTTGGTTTTATTCTTTGCACAAGGTGATGTTCATGCATGGTTCATTTTGTGCACCAGTAAAAAAAAAAATATAACTCTGTCTTGAATTTGAAAAAAAAAAAACATTTTATTTTTCACTAAGGAAGGGTTCGGTACCTCCAACAAGGTTAAGAACCACTGGCTTAAACGGTGACCAAACCAGTACTTATAAAATGCAAAACATGTAAATGCTAGTAAAAAAAAAAAAAAGGTTTGAATACATTTTTTTTAATAAAAATGTACGGAGAAAGACTTTGGATCTGAGATTTCCATAAGGTCCCCCTTTCTATTTGCAACTATGCTACCTATGTTCGAGCCTGTGGCTCAACAGTAACTGGATGCCATTACACATATCCCAAACTACCATACTTGCCAACCCTCCCGTTTTTAGCGGGAGAATCCCGATATTCAGCGCCTCTCCCGACAACCTCCCGGCAGAGATTTTCTCCCGACAAACTCCCGGTATTCAGCCGGAGCTGGAGGCCACGCCCCCTCCAGCTCAATGCGGACCTGAGACTGAGTGGGGACAGCCTGTTCTCACGTCCGCTTTTCCACAAAATAAACAGCTTGCCTGCCCAAAGACGTTATAACATCTAGGGCTTTTATAGAGTGCACAACTGCGCACACAACAAGGAGACGAAGCAGAAGAACGAGGAAATTACAGACATGGCGGCCGAAATGATATACTCATCATGAACGGAGAAGTTAAACAGGACAATACTGCCATCTAATGGATAGCCACTGGAACACTGAAATTCAAGTATTTTTAATTTTTTTCTATGTAAATAAAATAAAAAAAATAAAAAATATATATAGCTAGAATTCACTGAAAGTCAATACCCCACTCCATACCCCATTTAAACAGACTTATAATTACGCGCTTTTATTTCTTTTTATGTATCGTTAATTTTCCAATAAAAATTATTTTATTTTATAAATTTTATTGTATATTTTGTTATTTTGCACAGGAAAGTAATTACCGTATTTTTATTCATTATATTGTATATTTTGTTATGTTGCACAGGAAAGTAATTACCGTATTTTTATTCATTATATTGTATATTTTGTTATTTTGCACAGGAAAGTAATTACCCTATTTTCTGGATTATAAACCGCTACCCTCTTCCCACACAAAGGTGCGGATAATTAATGGATTATCCTTCGTTAACGGACAAAATGTTTTTCATATAACACCAACAGAGACAATGAAAATGTGTGTTATTGTTTGTGCTGTGATGCCTACTTTTGAAAGCCAGGCTAATAGGGCTTTTATGGTTAGGCACTTATTTTTGTTCGACTTATCTTATTCATAATATTTCATTATGTATGACATTGTCGACTCCAGTGATGTAGTAAGATATGCTACTAGTTACTCTCGATTTAATGAAGTTAAGCTACAGAGGAAGCTATCCCCAGTGAATTGTAGCAAGCTACAAGGCAAAAGTAGCTTAATACATCAAAGCTGGATGGACATATATATACAGTCGCGATCAAAAGTTTACATACACTTGTAAAAAACATAATGTCATGGCTGTCTTGAGTTTCCAATACTTTCTACAACTCCTGTTTCTTTTGTGATAGAGTGATTGGAGCACATACTTGTTGGTCACAAAAAACATTCATGAAGTTTGGTTCTTTTATGAATTTATTATGAGTCTACTGAAAATGTGAGCAAATCTGCTGAGTCAAAAGTATACATACAGCAATGTTAATATTTGCTTACATGTCCCTTGGCACGTTTCACTGCAATAAGGCGCTTTTGGTAGCCATCCACTAGCTTCTTGCAAGCTTCTGCTTGAATTTTTGACCACTCCTCTTGACAAAATTGGTGCAGTTCAGCCAAATTTGTTGGTTTTCTGGCATTGACTTGTTTCTTCAGCATTGTCCACACGTTTAAGTCAGGACTTTGGGAAGGCCATTCTAAAACCTTAATTCTAGCCTGATTTAGCCATTCCTTTACCACTTTTGACATGTGTTTGGGGTCATTGTCCTGTTATATATATATATATATATATATATATATATATATATATATATATATATATATATATACACACACACACAGTACAGGCCAAAAGTTTGGACACACCGTCTCATTCAATGTGTTTTCATGACTATTTACATTGTAGATTGTCACTGAAGGCATCAAAACTATGAATGAACACATGTGGAGTTATATACTCAACAAAAAAAGGGGAAATAACTGAAAACATGTTTTATATTTTTGTTTCTTCGAAATAGCCACCCTTTGCTCTGATTACTGCTTTGCACACTCTTACCATTCTCTCGATGAGAGAGAGGTAGTCACCTGAAATGGTTTTCACTTCACAGTTTATCTAGTGTGTGTGTGTATGCATATGTATATATTTATTTATCATTTATACACAAACACTATGTATATATATATATATACTATAAATATACACACACTATATTTTGTATCGTGTATATAGGGTGTATATATATATTTATATAGTGTGTATGTATAATGTGTGTATGTGTATGTATATATATTACATATAAAGCGTATATATATTACATATAGAGTGTATATATATATATATATATATATATATATATATATATATATATATATATATATAATATATATATATTATATACATATATATAGTGCGTGTATATATACACATTATATATAGTGTATATATACACTTACACACACAGTAGGAATATATATATATATATATATATATATATATATATATATATATATATATATATATATATATATATATATATATATATATATATATATACTGTATATATATGACATCATATATGTGCTCTTCCTTTGCATTGACGTCTATCCATTTTGCTATCATGACTTTATGGCCTGCTTGACAATAACCCCAGTAAAACCCACAGAGGATGAGTTCTAAAATATCAAAGGTCAAAGGGGCCAACATCCTGATTTTGGTACTCAATACTGCACCACTGAATGTCACACACACACACACACACACACACACACACACACACACACACACACACACACACACACACACACACACACACTCACACACACACACACACACACACACACACACACACACACACACACACACACACACACACACACAGACACACACACACACATTGGCGCTATATACAACAAGTTACGTCAACCTTGTGTGTAATCCGTATTTTTATAAAGGTTTGTTTACACTTTTGCTACTGTTAAAAACCCCCAAAAAACTCTGGTGTGGTTTTCTGTGCTAGTGTGGTTTTGTTGCCAAAATAATGGAGTTTCCGTCATTGAATATATATAAATATATATATTTTAACAAACTACTTTCTGGATCAGAAAGAGCAGATGTGCTCTTATGTTTTGCGTGTGGGGGCTACAGGGCTGACAATTACCTCTGGTGGGTGTGTCCACCTGGCAGGTGGTAGGCTGCTGAAAGGCCCTCCTCCAACTCGTTAGTGGAATGAGACAGTCTTTGGGGGAGAGGTGTCAGGACATTGTGGTAAGCAGAAGATATGTGATAGTGAAAACTTCCTCCTGGGTTAGAAAGTTTCTCGAGTTTGCTGTCAATTCGTTTAACCAATGTCTCCTCCTATCCTGAATTTGGACATTGCTGTCCTCAAAGAAATGTTTCTTCTTTTTTGAAATTCAAATCACTCCTGACTTTTTCCAATATTTCCTGCCAGTGCTCTTATTTTTGTCCACTCCCCTTCCCAGCCACTTTACCTCTGGTTTGCACGCTGCAAACCAGGTGGCTCACCTGTACCTAATCAATAATCAGGAGGGTTTATCTGCCAGTGTGACGCTGGTTCTTTTACCAATGGTCTGCCTTTGGATTGTTTCCTGCTTAGTCCTACTTAAAACACCGCCTTTGCTGCACTTCGCCTACCGCCTCTGCATCTTGGGGCCACGCAGCCAGCAATCATGTGCAACCCTGATAGGTATGTTTAAAAAAAAAAAAAACTATCATAATTACCAATAACAAGATTCATTAGCTGGTATTTAGCACTTGCCAGGTGTGTATCCTTCATAGTTATAAACATGTCAGTCATGCCCCCCTACCCCACTGAGGAGTGACCCTCAGTAGCACCGGGGTCAAGGACAAAGCAGACCCGGGCGAAGAGAAGCAGAATATTAAATTCAGTGACCCCCCTAGGAATGTGGCTTATAAATGTGTGTGGCTAGCAGAGTGATGACAGAGTGAAGGTGTAGAGTCTGATATGCTTTGTACAGACAGGTGGTCACCTCTACTGTAAAGCTGCCTCAAATTCCATAGGTAAAGTACAATAATACTGTATTTCCGACTGACTTAACAAAGTACATATACCGTACCCAATACAGTATAAGGAGCAGAGAGAAACTGAGCTTATTTAATCCTACCTCTTCTTATCGTCTCGGCTGTTACTGATGGTGTATCGACTTCCTGTGTACATGTTCACCCGTTACCACTTTCTAATAGGGAGAGAAATTAATTTCAAAATGTGTAACAATTAGAGATGTCCGATAATGGCTTTTTTGCCCATATCCGATATTCCGATATTGTCCAACTCTTAATTACCGATTCCGATATCAACTGATACCGATATACACAGTCGTGGAATTAACACATTATTATGCCTAATTTTGTTGTGATGCCCCGCTGGATGCATTAAACAATGTAACAAGGTTTTCCAAAATAAATCAACTCAAGTTATGGAAAAAAATGCCAACATGGCACTGCCATATTTATTATTGAAGTCACAAAGTGCATTATTTTTTTTAACATGCCTCAAAACAAGAGCTTGGAATTTGGGACATGCTCTCCCTGAGAGAGCATGAGGAGGTTGAGGTGGGTGGGGGTTGGGGGGGGGGGGGTGTAGGGGGTAGCGGGGGTTGTATATTGTAGCGTCCCAGAAGAGTTAGTGCTGCAAGGGGTTCTGGGTATTTGTTCTGTTGTGTTTATGTTGTGTTACGGTGCGGATGTTCTCCCGAAATGTGTTTGTCATTCTTTTTTGGTGTGGGTTCACAGTATGGCGCATATTTGTAACAGTGTTAACGTTGTTTATATGGTCACCCTCAGTGTGACTTGTATGGCTGTTGACCAAGTATGGATTGCATTCACCTGTGTGTGTGAAAAGCCGTAGATATTATGTGACTGGGCCGGCACTCAAAGGCAGTGCCTTTAAGGTTTATTGGCGCTCGGTTCTTCTCCCTACTTCCGTGTACACAGCGGCGTTTTAAAAAGTCATACATTTGACTTTTTGAAACCGATACCGATAATTTCCGATATTACATTTCTAAGCATTTATCGGCCGATAATATCGGCAGTCCGATATTATCGGACATCTCTAGTAACAATAGATAAATATCTTACGCAGCTATGACGGAAAAGGAGAAACGTAGTGAGTGTGTGTGCGTGTCTGCAAGGCTGTACTGTGTGCTTCATGTTGTGTTCAAAGTGTTGAAACTTTTACCAAAATATAGAATTTGTAGAGACTGGAACCTACTATTTATATATTTCAGTGTTTCTAATGGAAAAAATTGCTTCGAAATATTGAAGAGGGGGCTGGCAGAGAACATTAACTGGTACAGTAAGTCTACGAGCACGCCCATATAAGGACGTTTGGCACACATGGACATCAATATGGTCCCATGTTAAAATAAGACTGCAAAACAGCATTCAGAAGTATCCATCATGTCCAAATGCATTAACCTTATAATTTTACGCTTTGAAATTGTTTAACCAATTTTGCGACAACTTTTATAAGTCAGACAAGAGGAAAATCATCATTGGTCCTGTGGGGGTTGCCCTCTCGTGGGTTCTCCTGATCACAACAGATCCTCTTGTGAGCCCGGTAGTCAGGTTTGACAATTGTTTTTATTCGTGCACACGCCACAACAGCACACTGCTCTGCAACATTTCAGTCCTTGGTTTGAGTCTTTTCTCTCGGCGTGTCTCTCTCTCGCGCCAACTCCCAACTCCAACAGCCTGTCTCGTGCCAGCTGCTGCTAATAAAGGCGACAGGTGATTAGATAACAAGGCCCAGCTGGGCAATCTACTCACCTGCCGCTGTCTTCGAGGCCGGTCCTTGCACAACCCGCTTCGCGGCCGGCCCGCAGGCCACGCCCCCTTCCACAGGTCCCCTTTAATAAAAGTGGTTAAAATACAAGGGATGTACATATTTATATGTGGCTTGAGACAAAACCTTCTTTACTCTTCCTTTGCATCATGTTGCACTCATGAATTTAAACTAAACCCAATTGTTTTCACAACTGAAATTGATTAACTGACACAAATAACATTTTACAAAAAAAAAAGTAATTTAATGAGATACCTAAGCGTCCACTTTTTCTCTACTAACAACAGCAACAACAACAACAAAAAAACCCCCACAAATGATCTCATGATGCTTTATAATGCATAAGCTCTAGAGTCGCTGTGATATCATCTGGCTTTAGTCCCAAAGGGTGGATGACTTATGGTCATGCCTTCCACTAAATAATGCTCATTCCCTGAATTTTAATAGTCTTATTGATTTTTCCCTTATTTGTCCGTGGAACAGAAATGCACACTTACAATATTATTTATCTGCAATGTGACAAAATAGAAAAAAGTTACGGTAATTTGTACAATTAAGTCTTCTACCTTTTTGAGCCGGGTGATGTATCTGCGCTGCACTGTTTTAAAAGCGCCTTACAAAGTGCAATAACCATAAATGATATTCCATGTCTGTCCTGAAACATATTTTTTCCTACAAAAGTGTTCCAAGCACATCGTCTGGGCCATATTGATCCAACTTACATCACCGGGCAAGTCTCCGCACTATATAGCTTTGATTTTTACATTACACATTTATGCGTTACTATGACTTAATTGGTGAAATAAGACGGCAGTGATAAAAAAAAAAAGAAGGGTCTTTACTACTATGTTCACCTAATTGAGGGCCGTAAAGACCTCCATGGAACTCCACTGTATAATAAAATAAAAGAACTTGTATGAATTTTTTATAGGATGGTGTTAAAAAGTCTAAACGACTAAACATGATGGAAACCAGTGCGACTGCGGCAATGAATTGTTTTAACATGTGTTGGGCTGAGCTGACTGTGTGGGCTATAATCACAAACAGTCCATCCCAATCCTAGTCCTTAATCCTTACTTTATGTGCGCCATTACTGCGTGTTTAGTCCAAAAAGTCCCATAAAGTGTTGTTTTTATTATCATCATGGGCGCAACAGCCTTGAAGATTTAAATGCCCTACCTTAGATAATGGCCTTTTTCACTTCATTTATTTCTATATTGTGCTGCTTAGTGCAACGTAACCCCGTAGTGCTACGATAGCGCCAATTAACTATGCTGCATTTCCAGTGAAACAAGTGCAGAGAGTTGCTTAATTGAGACGGATGGTCCGACTAAACCAAGCGGACTGGCGACGTCCTGAACACAAGAATGGGCGAACAGTGAATGTCTTTGGAGAACTGAGAATATTACTTGAACCGACTCCCTATGGTCTGTGAGCTGCTTAATGAAGGGTAGTGCACCAGGAGGCATGAATCATCTATTCATACGTTTTCTACGACTGCTTATTGAGATTCACAGGTGGCGTGCAGTGGTAAGACCTGAAGTAAGACCATATTTCTATGTGAAGACAGAAGAACTACTGTGGTTTTTGTTTTTTTCAATCTCACTGGTCTACCGTGCCATGTGGTCTATAGCTGGTCTTAAAACATTAATCCTTCCCAAACCACATCATGTTTTTACAGACTAAACCCCTGGTCTTAATTACGTGTCCTTATAAACTATAAGGCAAGTCATTTGCGAGTCTAAATTGTCGATTTCAAACCTGTACATCTCTTGTCCAAAAGCCAAAGTGTTTTTTTAAAAACTCTACCCAAGGTTTCAAAACGTTGTTTTTCCAGTCCAAAAGAAAAATCTTTTAAGTTCTCAACAGCCTGGTTTCAAACCTTGAGGCATTCCAAACCACAAACCAAGTTTGTAAAAATGAGTAGTACCAATTACAGATTGAACCCCTGGTCTGAAGGACTTTCCAAGTCAAAAGTTTGAGAGTCAGACTAAACCTCAAACCTGTTTCCTCCTAGAACCAAGGAAAATTCTAGTGATGCACCAAATATTCGGCCAGCATTTTCGGTTAAAATATTTTTATCACTGAAGCAACGCTGCTTGCCCCGGATGTTGTGATGACGTAAGCAGGAAGCCCACTCTTGTCTGGACAGTAGGCAACATGGCTGTGGCATGGACGCTCTTCAATATATCTGGACAGCGATTTGCAAAAAGTGCAACATGGAAATATCAGGGGATTTTGCCTACTGAAATGATTTTTTTTAATTTAAACGGGGATAGCAGATCCATTATATGTGTCATACTTGATCATTTTGCGATATTGCCATTTTTTTGCTGAAAGGATTTAGTACAGAACATCGACGATAAAGTTCGCAACTTTTGGTAGCTGATAAAAAAAGCCTTGCCTGTACCAGAAGTAGCGTGACGTCACAGGTTGAAAGGCTCCTCACATTTCCCTAATTGTTTCCACCAGCAGCGAGAGCGATTCAGACCGAGAAAGCGACGATTACCCCATTAATTTGAGCGAGGATGAAAGATTTGTGGATGAGGAACGTGAAAGTGAAGGACTAGTGTGCAGTGCAGGACGTATCTTTTTTCGCTCTGACCGTAACTTAGGTACAAGGGTTCATTGGATTCCACACTCTCTCCTTTTTCTGTTGTGGATCACGGATTTGTATTATAAACCACCTCGGATACTACATCCTCTTGAAAATGAGAGCCGAGAACGCGAAATGGACATTCACAGTGACTTTGATCTCCACGACAATACATCGGCGAAGCACTTTAGCTACGGAGCTAACGTGATAGCATCAGGCTTAACTGCAGATAGAAACAAAAGAAATAAACCGCTGACTGGAAGGATATACAGAAAATCAACAATACTATTAAACCAGTGGTTCTCAAACTTTTTTTGTCATCCCCCACTTTGGACAAGGGGGAGTTTTCAAGCCCCACCTGCCCCCATCGCCCCAACAGAACGCTAATGCCAAGCTTAACATTTTCAAATTTATCGAACATCAAGTAACATCAAGTTTTATACATTCAAACTCAATAACATAAAATAAAATCAAGTTCAATAATAAATAAAATAACTGTGCAGCTGTGGTATAACTTGCATCAAATTCAATATCAAATAAAATAACTTGCATCAATTCAATAATAAATAAAACAAAAGTGTTATAATTTGCATCAAGTTCAATAATAAATCAAAAAAGTGTTATAACTTGCATCAAGTTCAATAATAAATAAAAAAAGTGTTATAACTTGCATCAAGTTCAATAATAAATCAAATAAAAGTGTTATAACTTGCATCAAGTTCAATAATAAATCAAATAACTTGCATCAAGTTCAATAATAAATAAAACAAAAGTGTTATAACTTGCATCAAGTTCAATAATAAATAAAACAAAAGTGTTATAACTTGGATCAAGTTCAATAATAAATCAAAAAAAGTGTTATAACTTGCATCAAGTTCAATAATAAATCAAATAAAAGTGTTATAACTTGCATCAAGTTCAATAATAAATAAAACAAAAGTGTTATAACTTGGATCAAGTTCAATAATAAATCAAAAATAGTGTTATAACTTGCATCAAGTTCAATAATAAATCAAATAAAAGTGTTATAACTTGCATCAAGTTCAATAATAAATCAAATAACTTGCATCAAGTTCAATAATAAATGAAAATAAAAGTGCCACTTTGCAATCTTTGCCAAAAAAAGGAGGACAGAGCAAGTGAACATGAGTTTTACAGTACTCCAGCATTAGTGGCTGCAATGAGCCTGTTTTGCACTGCACAGCTTTTCAAATGGGGGTTGCAGGCTTGACACTGCCACTGTTAAAACCTAATTGAATTCGGGGCTGAGCTGCCTTGACGCGAGTGTTTCCCGGTGAATGACACAGTGTGTCCAATGCGCATTTGGCGCAACCCTCTTTATTAGAGCCTGCAGCCCGTTTCTTGACTTTGCCATGCGCGCCATCAGAGCAAAAGCCCACACAGTTTTCCCATTTAAGGTCGTGTTCTTTGAGGAAACGGTCCATTATCTTGAACAGCTCATCAGCAGTGGCTCTATTTTTTATGTATTAGCAAAACAGCAAATCCTCGCACAGTGACTAGCCATTCACAAAGCTTCCGCTTAGCCCCGCCCCCATTAGTTACTGTTGCTATGTCAGTAAACTTTCGCTCCTACCTAGAAATGTAAAGCCTACAGGAAAAATAAGTCATTTACATTTATCTATATAGTGGATTTCACAGACAGAATCACAAAGTGATTTACTGTGTGTATAGAAAATGAAAGCATAGTAAAAAAAAAAAATCAAAGAATAAAATAATAAAAAAATAAAAAAAATAAAAGTGAAATTTCCTCCCGTTCCTCGCGCCCCACCTGTCATGTCTCTATTCCCCACCAGTGGGGCGCGCCCCACACTTTGAGAAACGCTGTATTAAACCATGGACATGTAAATACACGGTTAATGCTTTCCAGGCTGGCGAAGCTTAACAATGCTGTTGCTAACGACGCCATTGAAGCTAACTTAGCAACGGGACCTAACAGAGCAATGCTAAAAACATTAGCTATCCACCTACGCCAGCCAGCCCTCATCTGCTCATCAACACCCGTGCTCACCTGCATTCCAGCGATCGACTGAGCGACGAAGGACTTCACCCGATCATCTGTGCAGTCGGCGGCTAGCGTCGGATAGCGCGTCTGCTATCCAAGTCAAAGTCCTCCTGGTTGTGTTGCTGCCGCTAATACACCGATCCCACCTACAACTTTCTTCTTTGGAGTCTTCATTGTTCATTAAACAAATTGCAAAAGATTCACCAACACAGATGTCCAGAATACTGTGGAATTTTGCAAGGAAAACCGAGCTTTTTGTATTGGATACAATGTGTCCGAATACTTCCGTTTCAACGATTGACGTCACGCGCATACGTCATCATACATAGACGTTTTCAACCGGAAGTTTAGCGGGAAATTTAAAATTGCACTTTATAAGTTAACCCGGCCGTATTGGCATGTGCTGCAATGTTAAGATTTCATCATTGATATATAAACTATCAGACTGCGTGGTCGGTAGTAGTGGGTTTCAGTAGGCCTTTAATCATTTGAAATCCAATTATTCCGATGTCCATTCTGATTACTAAGGCTCGGAAATCACAGGTTAAACACGGAATATCATGGAAATTGACATAAATATGACTGGATTTTTTTTATTTGTTAGGAGGAACGTTTGTCTGGGCTGGGAAATCATGTGTCATGTGTCCCCGGATAATTCAATCGCTCTCTCCCCCGGATTAAACAATGTTAAACGGGCACTGGAAACACCGGCTAAGTCTGCAAAAAATCAACGGAGCTAATGATAGCCAGGACTTTCCATACACACCCTCAACACATCTCAAACCTTTTGTATTCCTCTAATCCAAGATCATTTTTAAAGGTAATGTCCTTCCAGACAAAAACTCATGTTCTCATAAAATGAGCCCTGTGATGATCTGTCACTTCACTTCTGTTTGTTTTTCGTTGTTTTGTGCTTATTTCCTGTAAGGATTCTTATTTGATTTCCATTCCCTGCATGTATCCTCTGAGCGCTCCTTTCCCTTACCTGTACCTGATTGGCAGCCCGACACACCTGGTTGCAGTTGCCAATCAGGCTGCTATTTATGCCTGCCTCGCCTGTTCCTCAGTGCTCAAGGATTGTAATTATGTTGAGGACCTTTTTGGATGCATGACTGCTCCTCCTACAATGAAGACTCTTACCTGCACGTTGTTCTCCTGTTTCCTGCATCTTGGGGTCACAACCGCCGCAGCCATGCGGGTTCCTAACAAGCCCTTTACCAAGGAGAGCCAAGACCTGATAGATGAGACTGTACCTTTTGGACTCAAGCATGTTTTCCCAGAATCCAAGCAAAGACAAACCTTAGAGGGGAACTATTATGCAAAACCAGCCTTTCTTACCTACTGGTACAGTATCTGTTTTTGTGTATTTGGGATCTGCACAAGTCCCAAAATCGAACCATAGGGTCATGTTAAAAATATTTATAAAACAATCTTGCCTTCCTTAATACTTCCTCCAAACGAACCATGTGGAATTGGCACAACTTGTGACGTTTTTCCAATTGGTGACGTTAGTGGATATTTCCATATATGGTAAAGTTTTACCCAAAGAGCTTTGCGCGAGTCCGCCAATGTAGACCGACATGTAGTCAATAAGCTCCTTCTTTTTCTCTATCTTCTTGTTGTGATGCAGACGGGCTCGTACATTCACATGCATCCTCCGCTGTTTTTATTTCTAATAGAAAGTAGCGTAGAGTTCAAAATTATATTTGTCAGTAGACTCACAATGGAAGCACTAAAAACTACAAAATGGCTGGCAGGGAAAAGATGCAGTCGAAGTGGAGGAACATAAATAAGACCAAAGAGGCATGAAGATGGTCTGTAAAACACAATCTATGCACATTTTTGATCAAAGAACCACCATTGCATGTTATGTAGACCAAGGGTTCTTACATTTTTGGCATCAGGCCCCAAATTTTCCACAAAAAAGGGGCTCTGGGCCCACTCAAATATTAACACTGAATTAGTAATACGGTACAGTGTTACTGTTGATTTAATGGTATTCAATAATTGTATATAACTTACTTCAAGGTTAACAGAATAAACATTGTCATATGA